>NW_027076321.1:37500-65296 GCF_963932015.1 Anas acuta | reverse complement strand
ATGACTGAAAAATCAGGCCCCAGGAAATGCGTTGCGAGCCCCTTTGGACCATCCAAAAGTGCCCCCATAGGAAGGCTTTGGGTACAAGAGAACTCCCCAGGGGAGCCTTTACGCAGCCCCACATGCAACTGGACCCTCCGGGTTCGCTGTTTCCGAGCATCCCTAAACATAGCCCTAGTCGGCATCGAAGACGACTGAAAATTCAGGCCCCAGGAAATGCGTTGCGAGCCCTTTTCGCCCATCCAAAAGTGCCCCCAAAGGAAGGCTTTGGGTACAAGAGAACTCCCCAGGGGAGCCTTTACGCAGCCCCACATGCAACTGGACCCTCCGGGTTCGCTGTTTCCGAGCATCCCTAAACATAGCCCTAGCCGTCATCGAAGACGACTGAAAAATCAGGCCCCAGGAAATGCATTGCGAGCCCTTTTCGCCCATCCAAAAGTGCCCCCAAAGGAAGGCTTTGGGTACAAGAGAACTCCCCAGGGGAGCCTTTACGCAGCCCCACATGCAACTGGACCCTCCGGGTTCGCTGTTCCTGAGCAAACCTAAACGTAGCCCTAGCCGTCATCGAAGACGACTAAAAAATCAGGCCCCAGGAAATGCTTTGCGAGCCCTTTTCGCCCATCCAAAAGTGCCCCCAAAGGAAGGCTTTGGGTACAAGAGAACTCCCCAGGGGAGCCTTTACGCAGCCCCACATGCAACTGGACCCTCCGGGTTCGCTGTTTCCGAGCATCCCTAAACATAGCCCTAGCCGGCATCGAAGACGACTGAAAAATCAGGCCCCAGGAAATGGGTTCCGAGCCCTTTTCGCCCATCCAAAAGTGCCCCCAAAGGAAGGCTTTGGGTACAAGTGAACTCCCCAGGGGAGCCTTTACGCAGCCCCACATGCAACTGGACCCTCCGGGTTCGCTGTTTCCGAGCATCCCTAAACATAGCCCTAGCCGGCATGGGAGAAGACTGAAAAATCAGGCCTCAGGAAATGCGTTCCGAGCCCTTTTCGCCCATCCAAAAGTGCCCTCAAAGGAAGGCTTTGGGTACAAGAGAACTCCCCAGGGGAGCCTTTACGCAGCCCCACATGCAACTGGACCCTCCGGGTTCGCTGTTTCCGAGCATCCCTAAACATAGACCGAAACGGCATCGAAGACGACTGAAAAATCAGGCCCCAGGAAATGCGTTGCGAGCCCCTTTGGACCATCCAAAAGTGCCCCCAAAGGAAGGCTTTGGGTACAAGAGAACTCCCCAGGGGAGCCTTTACGCAGCCCCACATGCAACTGGACCCTCCGGGTTCGCTGTTCCTGAGCAAACCTAAACGTAGCCCTAGCCGTCATCGAAGACGACTAAAAAATCAGGCCCCAGGAAATGCGTTGCGAGCCCTTTTCGCCCATCCAAAAGTGCCCCCAAAGGAAGGCTTTGGGTACAAGAGAACTCCCCAGGGGAGCCTTTACGCAGCCCCACATGCAACTGGACCCTCCGGGTTCGCTGTTTCCGAGCATCCCTAAACATAGCCCTAGCCGGCATCGAAGACGACTGAAAAATCAGGCCCCAGGAAATGGGTTCCGAGCCCTTTTTGCCCATCCAAAAGTGCCCCCAAAGGAAGGCTTTGGGTACAAGTGAACTCCCCAGGGGAGCCTTTACGCAGCCCCACATGCAACTGGACCCTCCGGGTTCGCTGTTTCCGAGCATCCCTAAACATAGCCCTAGCCGGCATGGGAGAAGACTGAAAAATCAGGCCCCAGGAAATGCGTTCCGAGCCCTTTTCGCCCATCCAAAAGTGACCTCAAAGGAAGGCTTTGGGTACAAGAGAACTCCCCAGGGGAGCCTTTACGCAGCCCCACATGCAACTGGACCCTCCGGGTTCGCTGTTTCCGAGCATCCCTAAACATAGACCGAGACGGCATCGAAGACGACTGAAAAATCAGGCCCCAGGAAATGCGTTGCGAGCCCTTTTCGCCCATCCAAAAGTGCCCCCAAAGGAAGGCTTTGGGTACAAGAGAACTCCCCAGGGGAGCCTTTACGCAGCCCCACATGCAACTGGACCCTCCGGGTTCGCTGTTCCTGAGCAAACCTAAACGTAGCCCTAGCCGTCATCGGAGACGACTGAAAAATCAGGCCCCAGGAAATGCGTTGCGAGCCCCTTTGGACCATCCAAAAGTGCCCCCAAAGGAAGGCTTTGGGTACAAGTGAACTCCCCAGGGGAGCCTTTACGAAGCCCCACATGCAACTGGACCCTCCGGGTTCGCTGTTCCTGAGCAAACCTAAACGTAGCCCTAGCCGTCATCGAAGACGACTGAAAAATCAGGCCCCAGGAAATGTGTTGCGAACCCCTTTGGACCATCCAAAAGTGCCCCCAAAGGAAGGCTTTGGGTACAAGTGAACTCCCCAGGGGAGCCTTTACGCAGCCCCACATGCAACTGGACCCTCCGGGTTCGCTTTTTCCGAGCATCCCTAAACATAGACCGAGACGGCATCGAAGACGACTGAAAAATCAGGCCCCAGGAAATGCGTTGCGAGCCCTTTTCGCCCATCCAAAAGTGCCCCCAAAGGAAGGCTTTGGGTACAAGTGAACTCCCCAGGGGAGCCTTTACGCAGCCCCACATGCAACTGGACCCTCCGGGTTCGCTGTTCCTGAGCAAACCTAAACGTAGCCCTAGCCGTCATCGAAGACGACTGAAAAATCAGGCCCCAGGAAATGCGCTGCGAGCCCCTTTGGACCATCCAAAAGTGCCCCCAAAGGAAGGCTTTGGGTACAAGAGAACTCCCCAGGGGAGCCTTTACGCAGCCCCACATGCAACTGGACCCTCCGGGTTCGCTGTTTCCGAGCATCCCTAAACGTAGCCCTAGCCGTCATCGGAGATGACTGAAAAATCAGGCCCCAGGAAATGCGTTGCGAGCCCCTTTGGACCATCCAAAAGTGCCCCCAAAGGAAGGCTTTGGGTACAAGAGAACTCCCCAGGGGAGCCTTTACGCAGCCCCACATGCAACTGGACCCTCCGGGTTCGCTGTTTCCGAGCATCCCTAAACATAGCCCTAGCTGGCATCGAAGACGACTGAAAAATCAGGCCCCAGGAAATGCGTTCCGAGCCCTTTTTGCCCATCCAAAAGTGACCCCAAAGGAAGGCTTTGGGTACAAGTGAACTCCCCAGGGGAGCCTTTACGCAGCCCCACATGCAACTGGACCCTCCGGGTTCGCTTTTTCCGAGCATCCCTAAACATAGACCGAGACGGCATCGTAGATGAGTGAAAAATCAGGCCCCCGGAAATGCGTTGCGAGCCCCTTTGGACCATCCAAAAGTGCCCCCAAAGGAAGGCTTTGGGTACAAGTGAACTCCCCAGGGGAGCCTTTACGCAGCCCCACATGCAACTGGACCCTCCGGGTTCGCTGTTCCTGAGCAAACCTAAACGTAGCCCTAGCCGTCATCGGAGACGACTGAAAAATCAGGCCCCAGGAAATGCGTTGCGAGCCCCTTTGGACCATCCAAAAGTGCCCCCAAAGGAAGGCTTTGGGTACAAGAGAACTCCCCAGGGGAGCCTTTACGCAGCCCCACATGCAACTGGACCCTCCGGGTTCGCTGTTCCTGAGCAAACCTAAACGTAGCCCTAGCCGTCATCGGAGATGAGTGAAAAATCAGGCCCCTGAAAATGTGTTGCGAACCCCTTTGGACCATCCAAAAGTGCCCCCAAAGGAAGGCTTTGGGTACAAGAGAACTCCCCAGGGGAGCCTTTACGCAGCCCCACATGCAACTGGACCCTCCGGGTTCGCTGTTTCCGAGCATCCCTAAACATAGCCCTAGTCGGCATCGAAGACGACTGAAAAATCAGGCCTCAGGAAATGCGTTGCGAGCCCTTTTCGCCCATCCGAAAGTGCCCCCAAAGGAAGGCTTTGGGTACAAGAGAACTCCCCAGGGGAGCCTTTACGCAGCCCCACATGCAACTGGACCCTCCGGGTTCGCTGTTCCTGAGCAAACCTAAACGTAGCCCTAGCCGTCATCGAAGACGACTGAAAAATCAGGCCCCAGGAAATGTGTTGCGAGCCCCTTTTCGCCCATCCAAAAGTGCCCCCAAAGGAAGACTTTGGGTACAAGTGAACTCCCCAGGGGAGCCTTTACGCAGCCCCACATGCAACTGGACCCTCCGGGTTCGCTGTTCCTGAGCAAACCTAAACGTAGCCCTAGCCGTCATCGAAGACGACTGAAAAATCAGGCCCCAGGAAATGTGTTGCGAGCCCCTTTTCGGCCATCCAAAAGTGCCCCCAAAGGAAGGCTTTGGGTACAAGTGAACTCCCCAGGGGAGCCTTTACGCAGCCCCACATGCAACTGGACCCTCCGGGTTCGCTGTTCCTGAGCAAACCTAAACGTAGCCCTAGCCGTCATCGAAGACGACTGAAAAATCAGGCCCCAGGAAATGTGTTGCGAGCCCCTTTTCGCCCATCCAAAAGTGCCCCCAAAGGAAGGCTTTGGGTACAAGTGAACTCCCCAGGGGAGCCTTTACGCAGCCCCACATGCAACTGGACCCTCCGGGTTCGCTGTTTCCGAGCATCCCTAAACATAGCCCTAGTCGACATCGAAGACGACTGAAAAATCAGGCCCCAGGAAATGCGTTGCGAGCCCTTTTCGCCCATCCAAAAGTGCCCCCAAAGGAAGGCTTTGGGTACAAGAGAACTCCCCAGGGGAGCCTTTACGCAGCCCCACATGCAACTGGACCCTCCGGGTTCGCTGTTTCCGAGCATCCCTAAACATAGCCCTAGCCGGCATCGAAGACGACTGAAAAATCAGGCCCCAGGAAATGCGTTGCGAGCCCTTTTTGCCCATCCAAAAGTGCCCCCAAAGGAAGGCTTTGGGTACAAGAGAACTCCCCAGGGGAGCCTTTACGCAGCCCCACATGCAACTGGACCCTCCGGGTTCGCTGTTCCTGAGCAAACCTAAACGTAGCCCTAGCCGTCATCGGAGACGACTGAAAAATCAGGCCCCAGGAAATGCGTTGCGAGCCCCTTTGGACCATCCAAAAGTGCCCCCAAAGGAAGGCTTTGGGTACAAGTGAACTCCCCAGGGGAGCCTTTACGCAGCCCCACATGCAACTGGACCCTCCGGGTTCGCTGTTTCCGAGCATCCCTAAACATAGCCCTAGCCGGCATCGAAGACGACTGAAAAATCAGGCCCCAGGAAATGCGTTGCGAGCCCTTTTTGCCCATCCAAAAGTGCCCCCAAAGGAAGGCTTTGGGTACAAGAGAACTCCCCAGGGGAGCCTTTACGCAGCCCCACATGCAACTGGACCCTCCGGGTTCGCTGTTTCCGAGCATCCCTAAACATAGCCCTAGCCGGCATGGGAGAAGACTGAAAAATATGGCCCCAGGAAATGCGTTGCGAGCCCCTTTGGACCATCCAAAAGTGCCCCCAAAGGAAGGCTTTGGGTACAAGAGAACTCCCCAGGGGAGCCTTTACGCAGCCCCACATGCAACTGGACCCTCCGGGTTCGCTGTTCCTGAGCAAACCTAAACGTAGCCCTAGCCGTCATCAGAGACGACTGAAAAATCAGGCCCCCGGAAATGCGTTGCGAGCCCCTTTGGACCATCCAAAAGTGCCCCCAAAGGAAGGCTTTGGGTACAAGTGAACTCCCCAGGGGAGCCTTTACGCAGCCCCACATGCAACTGGACCCTCCGGGTTCGCTGTTTCCGAGCATCCCTAAACATAGACCGAGACGGCATCGAAGACGACTGAAAAATCAGGCCCCAGGAAATGCGTTGCGAGCCCTTTTCGCCCATCCAAAAGTGCCCCCAAAGGAAGGCTTTGGGTACAAGAGAACTCCCCAGGGGAGCCTTTAAGCAGCCCCACATGCAACTGGACCCTCCGGGTTCGCTGTTCCTGAGCAAACCTAAAAGTAGCCCTAGCCGTCATCGGAGACGAATGAAAATTCAGGCCCCAGGAAATGCGTTGCGAGCCCTTTTCGCCCATCCAAAAGTGCCCCCAAAGGAAGGCTTTGGGTACAAGAGAACTCCCCAGGGGAGCCTTTACGCAGCCCCACATGCAACTGGACCCTCCGGGTTCGCTGTTCCTGAGCAAACCTAAACATAGCCCTAGTCGGCATCGAAGACGACTGAAAAATCAGGCCTCAGGAAATGCGTTGCGAGCCCTTTTCGCCCATCCAAAAGTGCCCCAAAGGAAGGCTTTGGGTACAAGAGAACTCCCCAGGGGAGCCTTTACGCAGCCCCACATGCAACTGGACCCTCCGGGTTCGCTGTTCCTGAGCAAACCTAAACGTAGCCCTAGCCGTCATCGAAGACGACTGAAAAATCAGGCCCCACGAAATGCATTGCGAGCCCTTTTCGCCCATCCAAAAGTGCCCCCAAAGGAAGGCTTTGGGTACAAGAGAACTCCCCAGGGGAGCCTTTACGCAGCCCCACATGCAACTGGACCCTCCGGGTTCGCTGTTTCCGAGCATCCCTAAACATAGACCGAGACGGCATCGAAGACGACTGAAAAATCAGGCCCCAGGAAATGCGTTCCGAGCCCCTTTGGACAATCCAAAAGTGCCCCCAAAGGAAGGCTTTGGGTACAAGTGAACTCCCCAGGGGAGCCTTTACGCAGCCCCACATGCAACTGGACCCTCCGGGTTCGCTGTTTCCGAGCATCCCTAAACATAGACCTAGACGGCATCGAAGACGACTGAAAAATCAGGCCCCAGGAAATGCGTTGCGAGCCCTTTTCGCCCATCCAAAAGTGCCCCCAAAGGAAGGCTTTGGGTACAAGAGAACTCCCCAGGGGAGCCTTTACGCAGCCCCACATGCAACTGGACCCTCCGGGTTCGCTGTTCCTGAGCAAACCTAAACGTAGCCCTAGCCGTCATCGGAGACGACTGAAAAATCAGGCCCCAGGAAATGCGTTGCGAGCCCCTTTGGACCATCCAAAAGTGCCCCCAAGAGAAGGCTTTGGGTACAAGAGAACTCCGCAGGGGAGCCTTTACGCAGCCCCACATGCAACTGGACCCTCCGGGTTCGCTGTTTCCGAGCATCCCTAAACGTAGCCCTAGCCGGCATCGAAGACGACTGAAAAATCAGGCCCCAGGAAATGCGTTCCGAGCCCTTTTTGCCCATCCAAAAGTGCCCCCAAAGGAAGGCTTTGGGTACAAGACAACTCCCCAGGGGAGCCTTTACGCAGCCCCACATGCAACTGGACCCTCCGGGTTCGCTGTTCCTGAGCATCCCTAAACATAGCCCTAGCCGGCATGGGAGAAGACTGAAAAATCAGGCCCCAGGAAATGCGTTGCGAGCCCTTTTCGCCCATCCAAAAGTGCCCCCAAAGGAAGGCTTTGGGTACAAGAGAACTCCCCAGGGGAGCCTTTACGCAGCCCCACATGCAACTGGACCCTCCGGGTTCGCTGTTCCTGAGCAAACCTAAACGTAGCCCTAGCCGTCATCGGAGACGACTGAAAAATCAGGCCCCAGGAAATGCGTTGCAAGCCCCTTTGGACCATCCAAAAGTGCCCCCAAAGGAAGGCTTTGGGTACAAGTGAACTCCCCAGGGGAGCCTTTACGCAGCCCCACATGCAACTGGACCCTCCGGGTTCGCTGTTTCCGAGCATCCCTAAACATAGCCCTAGTCGGCATCGAAGACGACTGAAAAATCAGGCCTCAGGAAATGCGTTGCGAGCCCTTTTCACCCATCCAAAAGTGCCCCCAAAGGAAGGCTTTGGGTACAAGAGAACTCCCCAGGGGAGCCTTTACGCAGCCCCACATGCAACTGGACCCTCCGCGTTCGCTGTTCCTGAGCAAACCTAAACGTAGCCCTAGCCATCATCGAAGACGACTGAAAAATCAGGCCCCAGGAAATGCATTGCGAGCCCTTTTCGCCCATCCAAAAGTGCCCCCAAAGGAAGGCTTTGGGTACAAGTGAACTCCCCAGGGGAGCCTTTACGCAGCCCCACATGCAACTGGACCCTCCGGGTTCGCTGTTTCCGAGCATCCCTAAACGTAGCCCTAGCCGGCATCGAAGACGACTGAAAAATCAGGCCCCAGGAAATGCGTTGCGAGCCCTTTTCGCCCATCCAAAAGTGCCCCAAAGAAAGGCTTTGGGTACAAGAGAACTCCCCAGGGGAGCCTTTACGCAGCCCCACATGCAACTGGACCCTCCGGGTTCGCTGTTTCCGAGCATCCCTAAACATAGCCCTAGCCGGCATAGGAGAAGACTGAAAAATCAGGCCCCAGGAAATGCGTTGCGAGCCCTTTTCGCCCATCCAAAAGTGCCCCCAAAGGAAGGCTTTGGGTACAAGAGAACTCCCCAGGGGAGCCTTTACGCAGCCCCACATGCAACTGGACCCTCCGGGTTCGCTGTTCCTGAGCAAACCTAAACGTAGCCCTAGCCGTCATCGGAGACGACTGAAAAATCAGGCCCCAGGAAATGCGTTGCGAGCCCCTTTGGACCATCCAAAAGTGCCCCCAAAGGAAGGCTTTGGGTACAATTGAACTCCCCAGGGGAGCCTTTACGCAGCCCCACATGCAACTGGACCCTCCGGGTTCGCTGTTTCCGAGCATCCCTAAACATAGTCCTAGTCGGCATCGAAGACGACTGAAAAATCAGGCCTCAGGAAATGCGTTGCGAGCCCTTTTCGCCCATCCAAAAGTGCCCCAAAGGAAGGCTTTGGGTACAAGAGAACTCCCCAGGGGAGCCTTTACGCAGCCCCACATGCAACTGGACCCTCCGGGTTCGCTGTTCCTGAGCAAACCTAAACGTAGCCCTAGCCGTCATCGGAGACGACTGAAAAATCAGGCCCCAGGAAATGCATTGCGAGCCCTTTTCGCCCATCCAAAAGTGCCCCCAAAGGAAGGCTTTGGGTACAAGAGAACTCCCCAGGGGAGCCTTTACGCAGCCCCACATGCAACTGGACCCTCCGGGTTCGCTGTTTCCGAGCATCCCTAAACATAGACCGAGACGGCATCGAAGACGACTGAAAAATCAGGCCCCAGGAAATGCGTTCCGAGCCCTTTTTGCCCATCCAAAAGTGCCCCCAAAGGAAGGCTTTGGGTACAAGTGAACTCCCCAGGGGAGCCTTTACGCAGCCCCACATGCAACTGGACCCTCCGGGTTCGCTTTTTCCGAGCATCCCTAAACATAGACCGAGACGGCATCGAAGACGACTGAAAAATCAGGCCCCAGGAAATGCGTTGCGAGCCCTTTTCGCCCATCCAAAAGTGCCCCCAAAGGAAGGCTTTGGGTACAAGAGAACTCACCAGGGGAGCCTTTACGCAGCCCCACATGCAACTGGACCCTCCGGGTTCGCTGTTCCTGAGCAAACCTAAACGTAGCCCTAGCCGTCATCGGAGACGACTGAAAAATCAGGCCCCAGGAAATGCGTTGCGAGCCCCTTTGGACCATCCAAAAGTGCCCCCAAAGGAAGGCTTTGGGTACAAGAGAACTCCCCAGGGGAGCCTTTACGCAGCCCCACATGCAACTGGACCCTCCGGGTTCGCTGTTTCCGAGCATCCCTAAACATAGCCCTAGCCGGCATCGAAGACGACTGAAAAATCAGGCCCCAGGAAATGCGTTCCGAGCCCTTTTTGCCCATCCAAAAGTGCCCCCAAAGGAAGGCTTTGGGTACAAGAGAACTCCCCAGGGGAGCCTTTACGCAGCCCCACATGCAACTGGACCCTCCGGGTTCGCTGTTTCCGAGCATCCCTAAACGTAGCCCTAGCCGTCATCGGAGACGACTGAAAAATCAGGCCCCAGGAAATGCGTTGCGAGCCCCTTTGGACCATCCAAAAGTGCCCCCAAAGGAAGGCTTTGGGTACAAGTGAACTCCCCAGGGGAGCGTTTACACAGCCCCACATGCAACTGGACCCTCCGGGTTCGCTTTTTCCGAGCATCCCTAAACATAGCCCTAGCCGGCATGGGAGAAGACTGAAAAATCAGGCCCCAGGAAATGCGTTCCGAGCCCTTTTCGCCCATCCAAAAGTGCCCCCAAAGGAAGGCTTTGGGTACAAGAGAACTCCCCAGGGGAGCCTTTACGCAGCCCCACATGCAACTGGACCCTCCGGGTTCGCTGTTTCCGAGCATCCCTAAACATAGCCCTAGTCGACATCGAAGACGACTGAAAAATCAGGCCCCAGGAAATGCGTTGCGAGCCCTTTTCGCCCATCCAAAAGTGCCCCCAAAGGAAGGCTTTGGGTACAAGAGAACTCCCCAGGGGAGCCTTTACGCAGCCCCACATGCAACTGGACCCTCCGGGTTCGCTGTTCCTGAGCAAACCTAAACGTAGCCCTAGCCGTCATCGGAGACGACTGAAAAATCAGGCCCCAGGAAATGTGTTGCGAGCCCCTTTGGACCATCCAAAAGTGCCCCCAAAGGAAGGCTTTGGGTACAAGTGAACTCCCCAGGGGAGCCTTTACGCAGCCCCACATGCAACTGGACCCTCCGGGTTCGCTGTTTCCGAGCATCCCTAAACATAGCCCTAGCCGGCATCGAAGACGACTGAAAAATCAGGCCCCAGGAAATGCGTTGCGAGCCCTTTTTGCCCATCCAAAAGTGCCCCCAAAGGAAGGCTTTGGGTACAAGTGAACTCCCCAGGGGAGCCTTTACGCAGCCCCACATGCAACTGGACCCTCCGGGTTCGCTTTTTCCGAGCATCCCTAAACATAGACCGAGACGGCATCGAAGACGACTGAAAAATCAGGCCCCAGGAAATGCGTTGCGAGCCCTTTTCGCCCATCCAAAAGTGCCCCCAAAGGAAGGCTTTGGGTACAAGTGAACTCCCCATGGGAGCCTTTACGCAGCCCCACATGCAACTGGACCCTCCGGGTTCGCTGTTCCTGAGCAAACCTAAACGTAGCCCTAGCCGTCATCGGAGACGACTGAAAAATCAGGCCCCAGGAAATGCGTTGCGAGCCCCTTTGCCCATCCAAAAGTGCCCCCAAAGGAAGGCTTTGGGTACAAGTGAACTCCCCAGGGGAGCCTTTACGCAGCCCCACATGCAACTGGACCCTCCGGGTTCGCTGTTTCCGAGCATCCCTAAACATAGCCCTAGTCGGCATCGAAGACGACTGAAAAATCAGGCCTCAGGAAATGCGTTGCGAGCCCTTTTCGTCCATCCAAAAGTGCCCCCAAAGGAAGGCTTTGGGTACAAGAGAACTCCCCAGGGGAGCCTTTACGCAGCCCCACATGCAACTGGACCCTCCGGGTTCGCTGTTTCCGAGCACCCCTAAACATAGCCCTAGCCGGCATGGGAGAAGACTGAAAAATCAGGCCCCAGGAAATGCGTTGCGAGCCCCTTTGGACCATCCAAAAGTGCCCCCAAAGGAAGGCTTTGGGTACAAGAGAACTCCCCAGGGGAGCCTTTACGCAGCCCCACATGCAACTGGACCCTCCGGGTTCGCTGTTTCCGAGCATCCCTAAACATAGCCCTAGTCGACATCGAAGACGACTGAAAAATCAGGCCCCAGGAAATGCGTTGCGAGCCCTTTTCGCCCATCCAAAAGTGCCCCCAAAGGAAGGCTTTGGGTACAAGAGAACTCCCCAGGGGAGCCTTTACGCAGCCCCACATGCAACTGGACCCTCCGGGTTCGCTGTTCCTGAGCAAACCTAAACGTAGCCCTAGCCGTCATCGGAGACGACTGAAAAATCAGGCCTCAGGAAATGCGTTGCGAGCCCCTTTGGACCATCCAAAAGTGCTCCCAAAGGAAGGCTTTGGGTACAAGTGAACTCCCCAGGGGAGCCTTTACGCAGCCCCACATGCAACTGGACCCTCCGGGTTCGCTATTTCCGAGCATCCCTAAACGTAGCCCTAGCCGGCATCGAAGACGACTGAAAAATCAGGCCCCAGGAAATGCGTTCCGAGCCCTTTTCGCCCATCCAAAAGTGCCCCCAAAGGAAGGCTTTGGGTACAAGAGAACTCCCCAGGGGAGCCTTTACGCAGCCCCACATGCAACTGGACCCTCCGGGTTCGCTGTTTCCGAGCATCCCTAAACATAGACCTAGCCGGCATAGGAGAAGACTGAAAAATCAGGCCCCAGGAAATGCGTTGCGAGCCCTTTTCGCCCATCCAAAAGTGCCCCCAAAGGAAGGCTTTGGGTACAAGAGAACTCCCCAGGGGAGCCTTTACGCAGCCCCACATGCAACTGGACCCTCCGGGTTCGCTGTTCCTGAGCAAACCTAAACGTAGCCCTAGCCGTCATCGGAGACGACTGAAAAATCAGGCCCCAGGAAATGCGTTGCGAGCCCCTTTGGACCATCCAAAAGTGCCCCCAAAGGAAGGCTTTGGGTACAAGTGAACTCCCCAGGGGAGCCTTTACGCAGCCCCACATGCAACTGGACCCTCCGGGTTCGCTGTTTCCGAGCATCCCTAAACATAGCCCTAGCCGGCATCGAAGACGACTGAAAAATCAGGCCCCAGGAAATGCGTTCCGAGCCCTTTTTGCCCATCCAAAAGTGCCCCCAAAGGAAGGCTTTGGGTACAAGTGAACTCCCCAGGGGAGCCTTTACGCAGCCCCACATGCAACTGGACCCTCCGGGTTCGCTTTTTCCGAGCATCCCTAAACATAGACCGAGACGGCATTGAAGACGACTGAAAAATCAGGCCCCAGGAAATGCGTTGCGAGCCCTTTTCGCCCATCCAAAAGTGCCCCCAAAGGAAGGCTTTGGGTACAAGAGAACTCCCCAGGGGAGCCTTTACGCAGCCCCACATGCAACTGGACCCTCCGGGTTCGCTGTTTCCGAGCATCCCTAAACATAGACCGAGACGGCATCGAAGACGACTGAAAAATCAGGCCCCAGGAAATGCGTTCCGAGCCCTTTTTGCCCATCCAAAAGTGCCCCCAAAGGAAGGCTTTGGGTACAAGTGAACTCCCCAGGGGAGCCTTTACGCAGCCCCACATGCAACTGGACCCTCCGGGTTCGCTTTTTCCGAGCATCCCTAAACATAGACCGAGACGGCATCGAAGACGACTGAAAAATCAGGCCCCAGGAAATGCGTTGCGAGCCCTTTTCGCCCATCCAAAAGTGCCCCCAAAGGAAGGCTTTGGGTACAAGAGAACTCACCAGGGGAGCCTTTACGCAGCCCCACATGCAACTGGACCCTCCGGGTTCGCTGTTCCTGAGCAAACCTAAACGTAGCCCTAGCCGTCATCGGAGACGACTGAAAAATCAGGCCCCAGGAAATGCGTTGCGAGCCCCTTTGGACCATCCAAAAGTGCCCCCAAAGGAAGGCTTTGGGTACAAGTGAACTCCCCAGGGGAGCCTTTACGCAGCCCCACATGCAACTGGACCCTCCGGGTTCGCTGTTTCCGAGCATCCCTAAACATAGCCCTAGTCGGCATCGAAGACGACTGAAAAATCAGGCCTCAGGAAATGCGTTGCGAGCCCTTTTCGTCCATCCAAAAGTGCCCCCAAAGGAAGGCTTTGGGTACAAGAGAACTCCCCAGGGGAGCCTTTACGCAGCCCCACATGCAACTGGACCCTCCGGGTTCGCTGTTTCCGAGCACCCCTAAACATAGCCCTAGCCGGCATGGGAGAAGACTGAAAAATCAGGCCCCAGGAAATGCGTTGCGAGCCCCTTTGGACCATCCAAAAGTGCCCCCAAAGGAAGGCTTTGGGTACAAGAGAACTCCCCAGGGGAGCCTTTACGCAGCCCCACATGCAACTGGACCCTCCGGGTTCGCTGTTTCCGAGCATCCCTAAACATAGCCCTAGTCGACATCGAAGACGACTGAAAAATCAGGCCCCAGGAAATGCGTTGCGAGCCCTTTTCGCCCATCCAAAAGTGCCCCCAAAGGAAGGCTTTGGGTACAAGAGAACTCCCCAGGGGAGCCTTTACGCAGCCCCACATGCAACTGGACCCTCCGGGTTCGCTGTTCCTGAGCAAACCTAAACGTAGCCCTAGCCGTCATCGGAGACGACTGAAAAATCAGGCCTCAGGAAATGCGTTGCGAGCCCCTTTGGACCATCCAAAAGTGCTCCCAAAGGAAGGCTTTGGGTACAAGTGAACTCCCCAGGGGAGCCTTTACGCAGCCCCACATGCAACTGGACCCTCCGGGTTCGCTATTTCCGAGCATCCCTAAACGTAGCCCTAGCCGTCATCGGAGACGACTGAAAAATCAGGCCCCAGGAAATGCGTTCCGAGCCCTTTTCGCCCATCCAAAAGTGCCCCCAAAGGAAGGCTTTGGGTACAAGAGAACTCCCCAGGGGAGCCTTTACGCAGCCCCACATGCAACTGGACCCTCCGGGTTCGCTGTTTCCGAGCATCCCTAAACATAGACCTAGCCGGCATAGGAGAAGACTGAAAAATCAGGCCCCAGAAAATGCGTTGCGAGCCCTTTTCGCCCATCCAAAAGTGCCCCCAAAGGAAGGCTTTGGGTACAAGAGAACTCCCCAGGGGAGCCTTTACGCAGCCCCACATGCAACTGGACCCTCCGGGTTCGCTGTTCCTGAGCAAACCTAAACGTAGCCCTAGCCGTCATCGGAGACGACTGAAAAATCAGGCCCCAGGAAATGCGTTGCGAGCCCCTTTGGACCATCCAAAAGTGCCCCCAAAGGAAGGCTTTGGGTACAAGTGAACTCCCCAGGGGAGCCTTTACGCAGCCCCACATGCAACTGGACCCTCCGGGTTCGCTGTTTCCGAGCATCCCTAAACATAGCCCTAGCCGGCATCGAAGACGACTGAAAAATCAGGCCCCAGGAAATGCGTTCCGAGCCCTTTTTGCCCATCCAAAAGTGCCCCCAAAGGAAGGCTTTGGGTACAAGTGAACTCCCCAGGGGAGCCTTTACGCAGCCCCACATGCAACTGGACCCTCCGGGTTCGCTTTTTCCGAGCATCCCTAAACATAGACCGAGACGGCATTGAAGACGACTGAAAAATCAGGCCCCAGGAAATGCGTTGCGAGCCCTTTTCGCCCATCCAAAAGTGCCCCCAAAGGAAGGCTTTGGGTACAAGAGAACTCCCCAGGGGAGCCTTTACGCAGCCCCACATGCAACTGGACCCTCCGGGTTCGCTGTTCCTGAGCAAACCTAAACGTAGCCCTAGCCGTCATCGGAGACGACTGAAAAATCAGGCCCAGGAAATGCGTTGCGAGCCCCTTTGGACCATCCAAAAGTGCCCCCAAAGGAAGGCTTTGGGTACAAGTGAACTCCCCAGGGGAGCGTTTACGCAGCCCCACATGCAACTGGACCCTCCGGGTTCACTGTTTCCGAGCATCCCTAAACATAAACCGAGAAGGCATCGAAGACGACTGAAAAATCAGGCCCCAGGAAATGCGTTGCGAGCCCTTTTCGCCCATCCAAAAGTGCCCCCAAAGGAAGGCTTTGGGTACAAGAGAACTCCCCAGGGGAGCCTTTACGCAGCCCCACATGCAACTGGACCCTCTGGGTTCGCTGATTCCGAGCAAACCTAAACATAGCCATAGCCAGCATGGGAGAAGACTGAAAAACCGGGCCCCAGAAAAAGCGTTGCAAGCCCCTTTGGACCATCCAAAAGTGTCACCAACCAGGAAGGCTTTGGGTACAAATGAACTCCCCAGGGGAGCCTTTACGCAGCCCCATATGCAACTGGACCCTCCGGGTTCGCTGTTTCCGAGCATCCCTAAACATAGCCCTAGCCGGCATCGAAGATGACTGAAAAATCAGGCCCCAGGAAATGCGTTCCGAGCCCCTTTGGACCATCCAAAAGTGCCCCCAAAGGAAGGCTTTGGGTACAAGTGAACTCCCCAGGGGAGCCTTTACGCAGCCCCACATGCAACTGGACCCTCCGGGTTCGCTGTTTCCGAGCATCCCTAAACATAGCCCTAGCCGGCATCGAAGACGACTGAAAAATCAGGCCCCAGGAAATGCGTTCCGAGCCCTTTTTGCCCATCCAAAAGTGCCCCCAAAGGAAGGCTTTGGGTACAAGAGAACTCCCCAGGGGAGCCTTTACGCAGCCCCACATGCAACTGGACCCTCCGGGTTCGCTGTTTCCGAGCATCCCTAAACATAGCCCTAGCCGTCATCGGAGACGACTGAAAAATCAGGCCCCAGGAAATGCGTTGCGAGCCCCTTTGGACCATCCAAAAGTGCCCCCAAAGGAAGGCTTTGGGTACAAGTGAACTCCCCAGGGGAGCCTTTACGAAGCCCCACATGCAACTGGACCCTCCGGGTTCGCTGTTTCCGAGCATCCCTAAACATAGCCCTAGCCGGCATGGGAGAAGACTGAAAAATCAGGCCCCAGGAAATGCGTTGCGAGCCCTTTTCGCCCATCCAAAAGTGCCCCCAAAGGAAGGCTTTGGGTACAAGAGAACTCCCCAGGGGAGCCTTTACGCAGCCCCACATGCAACTGGACCCTCCGGGTTCGCTGTTTCCGAGCATCCCTAAACATAGCCCTAGTCGACATCGAAGACGACTGAAAAATCAGGCCCCAGGAAATGCGTTGCGAGCCCTTTTCGCCCATCCAAAAGTGCCCCCAAAGGAAGGCTTTGGGTACAAGAGAACTCCCCAGGGGAGCCTTTACGCAGCCCCACATGCAACTGGACCCTCCGGGTTCGCTGTTCCTGAGCAAACCTAAACGTAGCCCTAGCCGTCATCAGAGACGACTGAAAAATCAGGCCCCAGGAAATGTGTTGCGAGCCCCTTTGGGCCATCCAAAAGTGCCCCCAAAGGAAGGCTTTGGGTACAAGTGAACTCCCCAGGGGAGCCTTTACGCAGCCCCACATGCAACTGGACCCTCCGGGTTCGCTGTTTCCGAGCATCCCTAAACATAGCCCTAGCCGGCATCGAAGACGACTGAAAAATCAGGCCCCAGGAAATGCGTTCCGAGCCCTTTTTGCCCATCCAAAAGTGCCCCCAAAGGAAGGCTTTGGGTACAAGAGAACTCCCCAGGGGAGCCTTTACGCAGCCCCACATGCAACTGGACCCTCCGGGTTCGCTGTTTCCGAGCATCCCTAAACATAGCCCTAGTCGACATCGAAGACGACTGAAAAATCAGGCCCCAGGAAATGCGTTGCGAGCCCTTTTCGCCCATCCAAAAGTGCCCCCAAAGGAAGGCTTTGGGTACAAGAGAACTCCCCAGGGGAGCCTTTACGCAGCCCCACATGCAACTGGACCCTCCGGGTTCGCTGTTCCTGAGCAAACCTAAACGTAGCCCTAGCCGTCATCGGAGACGACTGAAAAATCAGGCCTCAGGAAATGCGTTGCGAGCCCCTTTGGACCATCCAAAAGTGCTCCCAAAGGAAGGCTTTGGGTACAAGTGAACTCCCCAGGGGAGCCTTTACGCAGCCCCACATGCAACTGGACCCTCCGGGTTCGCTATTTCCGAGCATCCCTAAACGTAGCCCTAGCCGGCATCGAAGACGACTGAAAAATCAGGCCCCAGGAAATGCGTTGCGAGCCCTTTTCGCCCATCCAAAAGTGCCCCCAAAGGAAGGCTTTGGGTACAAGAGAACTCCCCAGGGGAGCCTTTACGCAGCCCCACATGCAACTGGACCCTCCGGGTTCGCTGTTTCCGAGCATCCCTAAACATAGACCTAGCCGGCATAGGAGAAGACTGAAAAATCAGGCCCCAGGAAATGCGTTGCGAGCCCTTTTCGCCCATCCAAAAGTGCCCCCAAAGGAAGGCTTTGGGTACAAGAGAACTCCCCAGGGGAGCCTTTACGCAGCCCCACATGCAACTGGACCCTCCGGGTTCGCTGTTCCTGAGCAAACCTAAACGTAGCCCTAGCCGTCATCGGAGACGACTGAAAAATCAGGCCCCAGGAAATGCGTTGCGAGCCCCTTTGGACCATCCAAAAGTGCCCCCAAAGGAAGGCTTTGGGTACAAGTGAACTCCCCAGGGGAGCCTTTACGCAGCCCCACATGCAACTGGACCCTCCGGGTTCGCTGTTTCCGAGCATCCCTAAACATAGCCCTAGCCGGCATCGAAGACGACTGAAAAATCAGGCCCCAGGAAATGCGTTCCGAGCCCTTTTTGCCCATCCAAAAGTGCCCCCAAAGGAAGGCTTTGGGTACAAGTGAACTCCCCAGGGGAGCCTTTACGCAGCCCCACATGCAACTGGACCCTCCGGGTTCGCTTTTTCCGAGCATCCCTAAACATAGACCGAGACGGCATTGAAGACGACTGAAAAATCAGGCCCCAGGAAATGCGTTGCGAGCCCTTTTCGCCCATCCAAAAGTGCCCCCAAAGGAAGGCTTTGGGTACAAGAGAACTCCCCAGGGGAGCCTTTACGCAGCCCCACATGCAACTGGACCCTCCGGGTTCGCTGTTCCTGAGCAAACCTAAACGTAGCCCTAGCCGTCATTGGAGACGACTGAAAAATCAGGCCCCAGGAAATGCGTTGCGAGCCCCTTTGGACCATCCAAAAGTGCCCCCAAAGGAAGGCTTTGGGTACAAGTGAACTCCCCAGGGGAGCGTTTACGCAGCCCCACATGCAACTGGACCCTCCGGGTTCGCTTTTTCCGAGCATCCCTAAACATAAACCGAGAAGGCATCGAAGACGACTGAAAAATCAGGCCCCAGGAAATGCGTTGCGAGCCCTTTTCGCCCATCCAAAAGTGCCCCCAAAGGAAGGCTTTGGGTACAAGAGAACTCCCCAGGGGAGCCTTTACGCAGCCCCACATGCAACTGGACCCTCTGGGTTCGCTGATTCCGAGCAAACCTAAACATAGCCATAGCCGGCATGGGAGAAGACTGAAAAACCGGGCCCCAGAAAAAGCGTTGCAAGCCCCTTTGGACCATCCAAAAGTGTCACCAAAGGAAGGCTTTGGGTACAAATGAACTCCCCAGGGGAGCCTTTACGCAGCCCCATATGCAACTGGACCCTCCGGGTTCGCTGTTTCCGAGCATCCCTAAACATAGCCCTAGCCGGCATCGAAGATGACTGAAAAATCAGGCCCCAGGAAATGCGTTGCGAGCCCTTTTCGCCCATCCAAAAGTGCCCCAAAGGAAGGCTTTGGGTACAAGAGAACTCCCCAGGGGAGCCTTTACGCAGCCCCACATGCAACTGGACCCTCCGGGTTCGCTGTTTCCGAGCATCCCTAAACATAGCCCTAGCCGGCATAGGAGAAGACTGAAAAATCAGGCCCCAGGAAATGCGTTGCGAGCCCTTTTCGCCCATCCAAAAGTGCCCCCAAAGGAAGGCTTTGGGTACAAGAGAACTCCCCAGGGGAGCCTTTACGCAGCCCCACATGCAACTGGACCCTCCGGGTTCGCTGTTCCTGAGCAAACCTAAACGTAGCCCTAGCCGTCATCGGAGACGACTGAAAAATCAGGCCCCAGGAAATGCGTTGCGAGCCCCTTTGGACCATCCAAAAGTGCCCCCAAAGGAAGGCTTTGGGTACAATTGAACTCCCCAGGGGAGCCTTTACGCAGCCCCACATGCAACTGGACCCTCCGGGTTCGCTGTTTCCGAGCATCCCTAAACATAGTCCTAGTCGGCATCGAAGACGACTGAAAAATCAGGCCTCAGGAAATGCGTTGCGAGCCCTTTTCGCCCATCCAAAAGTGCCCCAAAGGAAGGCTTTGGGTACAAGAGAACTCCCCAGGGGAGCCTTTACGCAGCCCCACATGCAACTGGACCCTCCGGGTTCGCTGTTCCTGAGCAAACCTAAACGTAGCCCTAGCCGTCATCGGAGACGACTGAAAAATCAGGCCCCAGGAAATGCATTGCGAGCCCTTTTCGCCCATCCAAAAGTGCCCCCAAAGGAAGGCTTTGGGTACAAGAGAACTCCCCAGGGGAGCCTTTACGCAGCCCCACATGCAACTGGACCCTCCGGGTTCGCTGTTTCCGAGCATCCCTAAACATAGCCCTAGCCGGCATCGAAGACGACTGAAAAATCAGGCCCCAGGAAATGCGTTCCGAGCCCTTTTTGCCCATCCAAAAGTGCCCCCAAAGGAAGGCTTTGGGTACAAGTGAACTCCCCAGGGGAGCCTTTACGCAGCCCCACATGCAACTGGACCCTCCGGGTTCGCTTTTTCCGAGCATCCCTAAACATAGACCGAGACGGCATCGAAGACGACTGAAAAATCAGGCCCCAGGAAATGCGTTGCGAGCCCTTTTCGCCCATCCAAAAGTGCCCCCAAAGGAAGGCTTTGGGTACAAGAGAACTCCCCAGGGGAGCCTTTACGCAGCCCCACATGCAACTGGACCCTCCGGGTTCGCTGTTCCTGAGCAAACCTAAACGTAGCCCTAGCCGTCATCGGAGACGACTGAAAAATCAGGCCCCAAGAAATGCGTTGCGAGCCCCTTTGGACCATCCAAAAGTGCCCCCAAAGGAAGGCTTTGGGTACAAGAGAACTCCCCAGGGGAGCCTTTACGCAGCCCCACATGCAACTGGACCCTCCGGGTTCGCTGTTTCCGAGCATCCCTAAACGCAGCCCTAGCCGGCATCGAAGACGACTGAAAAATCAGGCCCCAGGAAATGCGTTCCGAGCCCTTTTCGTCCATCCAAAAGTGCCCCCAAAGGAAGGCTTTGGGTACAAGAGAACTCCCCAGGGGAGCCTTTACGCAGCCCCACATGCAACTGGACCCTCCGGGTTCGCTGTTTCCGAGCATCCCTAAACATAGCCCTAGCCGTCATCGGAGACGACTGAAAAATCAGGCCCCATGAAATGCGTTGCGAGCCCCTTTGGACCATCCAAAAGTGCCCCCAAAGGAAGGCTTTGGGTACAAGTGAACTCCCCAGGGGAGCCTTTACGCAGCCCCACATGCAACTGGACCCTCCGGGTTCGCTGTTTCCGAGCATCCCTAAACATAGCCCTAGCCGGCATCGAAGACGACTGAAAAATCAGGCCCCAGGAAATGCGTTCCGAGCCCTTTTTGCCCATCCAAAAGTGCCCCCAAAGGAAGGCTTTGGGTACAAGTGAACTCCCCAGGGGAGCCTTTACGCAGCCCCACATGCAACTGGACCCTCCGGGTTCGCTTTTTCCGAGCATCCCTAAACATAGACCGAGACGGCATTGAAGACGACTGAAAAATCAGGCCCCAGGAAATGCGTTGCGAGCCCTTTTCGCCCATCCAAAAGTGCCCCCAAAGGAAGGCTTTGGGTACAAGAGAACTCCCCAGGGGAGCCTTTACGCAGCCCCACATGCAACTGGACCCTCCGGGTTCGCTGTTCCTGAGCAAACCTAAACGTAGCCCTAGCCGTCATTGGAGACGACTGAAAAATCAGGCCCCAGGAAATGCGTTGCGAGCCCCTTTGGACCATCCAAAAGTGCCCCCAAAGGAAGGCTTTGGGTACAAGTGAACTCCCCAGGGGAGCGTTTACGCAGCCCCACATGCAACTGGACCCTCCGGGTTCGCTTTTTCCGAGCATCCCTAAACATAAACCGAGAAGGCATCGAAGACGACTGAAAAATCAGGCCCCAGGAAATGCGTTGCGAGCCCTTTTCGCCCATCCAAAAGTGCCCCCAAAGGAAGGCTTTGGGTACAAGAGAACTCCCCAGGGGAGCCTTTACGCAGCCCCACATGCAACTGGACCCTCTGGGTTCGCTGATTCCGAGCAAACCTAAACATAGCCATAGCCGGCATGGGAGAAGACTGAAAAACCGGGCCCCAGAAAAAGCGTTGCAAGCCCCTTTGGACCATCCAAAAGTGTCACCAAAGGAAGGCTTTGGGTACAAATGAACTCCCCAGGGGAGCCTTTACGCAGCCCCATATGCAACTGGACCCTCCGGGTTCGCTGTTTCCGAGCATCCCTAAACATAGCCCTAGCCGGCATCGAAGATGACTGAAAAATCAGGCCCCAGGAAATGCGTTGCGAGCCCTTTTCGCCCATCCAAAAGTGCCCCAAAGGAAGGCTTTGGGTACAAGAGAACTCCCCAGGGGAGCCTTTACGCAGCCCCACATGCAACTGGACCCTCCGGGTTCGCTGTTTCCGAGCATCCCTAAACATAGCCCTAGCCGGCATAGGAGAAGACTGAAAAATCAGGCCCCAGGAAATGCGTTGCGAGCCCTTTTCGCCCATCCAAAAGTGCCCCCAAAGGAAGGCTTTGGGTACAAGAGAACTCCCCAGGGGAGCCTTTACGCAGCCCCACATGCAACTGGACCCTCCGGGTTCGCTGTTCCTGAGCAAACCTAAACGTAGCCCTAGCCGTCATCGGAGACGACTGAAAAATCAGGCCCCAGGAAATGCGTTGCGAGCCCCTTTGGACCATCCAAAAGTGCCCCCAAAGGAAGGCTTTGGGTACAATTGAACTCCCCAGGGGAGCCTTTACGCAGCCCCACATGCAACTGGACCCTCCGGGTTCGCTGTTTCCGAGCATCCCTAAACATAGTCCTAGTCGGCATCGAAGACGACTGAAAAATCAGGCCTCAGGAAATGCGTTGCGAGCCCTTTTCGCCCATCCAAAAGTGCCCCAAAGGAAGGCTTTGGGTACAAGAGAACTCCCCAGGGGAGCCTTTACGCAGCCCCACATGCAACTGGACCCTCCGGGTTCGCTGTTCCTGAGCAAACCTAAACGTAGCCCTAGCCGTCATCGGAGACGACTGAAAAATCAGGCCCCAGGAAATGCATTGCGAGCCCTTTTCGCCCATCCAAAAGTGCCCCCAAAGGAAGGCTTTGGGTACAAGAGAACTCCCCAGGGGAGCCTTTACGCAGCCCCACATGCAACTGGACCCTCCGGGTTCGCTGTTTCCGAGCATCCCTAAACATAGCCCTAGCCGGCATCGAAGACGACTGAAAAATCAGGCCCCAGGAAATGCGTTCCGAGCCCTTTTTGCCCATCCAAAAGTGCCCCCAAAGGAAGGCTTTGGGTACAAGTGAACTCCCCAGGGGAGCCTTTACGCAGCCCCACATGCAACTGGACCCTCCGGGTTCGCTTTTTCCGAGCATCCCTAAACATAGACCGAGACGGCATCGAAGACGACTGAAAAATCAGGCCCCAGGAAATGCGTTGCGAGCCCTTTTCGCCCATCCAAAAGTGCCCCCAAAGGAAGGCTTTGGGTACAAGAGAACTCCCCAGGGGAGCCTTTACGCAGCCCCACATGCAACTGGACCCTCCGGGTTCGCTGTTCCTGAGCAAACCTAAACGTAGCCCTAGCCGTCATCGGAGACGACTGAAAAATCAGGCCCCAAGAAATGCGTTGCGAGCCCCTTTGGACCATCCAAAAGTGCCCCCAAAGGAAGGCTTTGGGTACAAGAGAACTCCCCAGGGGAGCCTTTACGCAGCCCCACATGCAACTGGACCCTCCGGGTTCGCTGTTTCCGAGCATCCCTAAACGCAGCCCTAGCCGGCATCGAAGACGACTGAAAAATCAGGCCCCAGGAAATGCGTTCCGAGCCCTTTTCGTCCATCCAAAAGTGCCCCCAAAGGAAGGCTTTGGGTACAAGAGAACTCCCCAGGGGAGCCTTTACGCAGCCCCACATGCAACTGGACCCTCCGGGTTCGCTGTTTCCGAGCATCCCTAAACATAGCCCTAGCCGTCATCGGAGACGACTGAAAAATCAGGCCCCATGAAATGCGTTGCGAGCCCCTTTGGACCATCCAAAAGTGCCCCCAAAGGAAGGCTTTGGGTACAAGTGAACTCCCCAGGGGAGCGTTTACACAGCCCCACATGCAACTGGACCCTCCGGGTTCGCTTTTTCCGAGCATCCCTAAACATAGCCCTAGCCGGCATGGGAGAAGACTGAAAAATCAGGCCCCAGGAAATGCGTTGCGAGCCCCTTTCGCCCATCCAAAAGTGCCCCCAAAGGAAGGCTTTGGGTACAAGAGAACTCCCCAGGGGAGCCTTTACGCAGCCCCACATGCAACTGGACCCTCCGGGTTCGCTGTTTCCGAGCATCCCTAAACGTAGCCCTAGCCGGCATCGAAGACGACTGAAAAATCAGGCCCCAGGAAATGCGTTCCGAGCCCTTTTCGTCCATCCAAAAGTGCCCCCAAAGGAAGGCTTTGGGTACAAGAGAACTCCCCAGGGGAGCCTTTACGCAGCCCCACATGCAACTGGACCCTCCGGGTTCGCTGTTTCCGAGCATCCCTAAACATAGCCCTAGCCGTCATCGGAGACGACTGAAAAATCAGGCCCCAGGAAATGCGTTGCGAGCCCCTTTGGACCATCCAAAAGTGCCCCCAAAGGAAGGCTTTTGGTACAAGTGAACTCCCCAGGGGTGCGTTTACACAGCCCCACATGCAACTGGACCCTCCGGGTTCGCTTTTTCCGAGCATCCCTAAACATAGCCCTAGCCGGCATGGGAGAAGACTGAAAAATCAGGTCCCAGGAAATGCGTTGCGAGCCCCTTTCGCCCATCCAAAAGTGCCCCCAAAGGAAGGCTTTGGGTACAAGAGAACTCCCCAGGGGAGCCTTTACGCAGCCCCACATGCAACTGGACCCTCCGGGTTCGCTGTTTCCGAGCATCCCTAAACATAGCCCTAGTCGACATCGAAGACGACTGAAAAATCAGGCCCCAGGAAATGCGTTGCGAGCCCTTTTCGCCCATCCAAAAGTACCCCCAAAGGAAGGCTTTGGGTACAAGAGAACTCCCCAGGGGAGCCTTTACGCAGCCCCACATGCAACTGGACCCTCCGGGTTCGCTGTTCCTGAGCAAACCTAAACGTAGCCCTAGCCGTCATCGGAGACGACTGAAAAATCAGGCCCCAGGAAATGTGTTGCGAGCCCCTTTGGACCATCCAAAAGTGCCCCCAAAGGAAGGCTTTGGGTACAAGTGAACTCCCCAGGGGAGCCTTTACGCAGCCCCACATGCAACTGGACCCTCCGGGTTCGCTGTTTCCGAGCATCCCTAAACGTAGCCCTAGCCGGCATCGAAGACGACTGAAAAATCAGGCCCCAGGAAATGCGTTCCGAGCCCTTTTTGCCCATCCAAAAGTGCCCCCAAAGGAAGGCTTTGGGTACAAGAGAACTCCCCAGGGGAGCCTTTACGCAGCCCCACATGCAACTGGACCCTCCGGGTTCGCTGTTCCTGAGCAAACCTAAACGTAGCCCTAGCCGTCATCGGAGACGACTGAAAAATCAGGCCCCAGGAAATGCGTTGCGAGCCCCTTTGCCCATCCAAAAGTGCCCCCAAAGGAAGGCTTTGGGTACAAGTGAACTCCCCAGGGGAGCCTTTACGCAGCCCCACATGCAACTGGACCCTCCGGGTTCGCTGTTTCCGAGCATCCCTAAACATAGCCCTAGCCGGCATCGAAGACGACTGAAAAATCAGGCCTCAGGAAATGCGTTGCGAGCCCTTTTCGCCCATCCAAAAGTGCCCCAAAGGAAGGCTTTGGGTACAAGAGAACTCCCCAGGGGAGCCTTTACGCAGCCCCACATGCAACTGGACCCTCCGGGTTCGCTGTTCCTGAGCAAACCTAAACGTAGCCCTAGCCGTCATCGGAGACGACTGAAAAATCAGGCCCCAGAAAATGCATTGCGAGCCCTTTAAGCCCATCCAAAAGTGCCCCCAAAGGAAGGCTTTGGGTACAAGAGAACTCCCCAGGGGAGCCTTTACGCAGCCCCACATGCAACTGGACCCTCCGGGTTCGCTGTTTCCGAGCATCCCTAAACATAGCCCTAGCCGGCATCGAAGACGACTGAAAAATCAGGCCCCAGGAAATGGGTTCCGAGCCCTTTTTGCCCATCCAAAAGTGCCCCCAAAGGAAGGCTTTGGGTACAAGTGAACTCCCCAGGGGAGCCTTTACGCAGCCCCACATGCAACTGGACCCTCCGGGTTCGCTTTTTCCGAGCATCCCTAAACATAGACCGAGACGGCATCGAAGACGACTGAAAAATCAGGCCCCAGGAAATGCGTTGCGAGCCCTTTTCGCCCATCCAAAAGTGCCCCCAAAGGAAGGCTTTGGGTACAAGAGAACTCCCCAGGGGAGCCTTTACGCAGCCCCACATGCAACTGGACCCTCCGGGTTCGCTGTTCCTGAGCAAACCTAAACGTAGCCCTAGCCGTCATCGGAGACGACTGAAAAATCAGGCCCCAGGAAATGCGTTGCGAGCCCCTTTGGACCATCCAAAAGTGCCCCCAAAGGAAGGCTTTGGGTACAAGTGAACTCCCCAGGGGAGCCTTTACGCAGCCCCACATGCAACTGGACCCTCCGGGTTCGCTGTTTCCGAGCATCCCTAAACGTAGCCCTAGCCGGCATCGAAGACGACTGAAAAATCAGGCCCCAGGAAATGCGTTCCGAGCCCTTTTCGTCCATCCAAAAGTGCCCCCA
This sequence comes from Anas acuta, assembly GCF_963932015.1. Taxonomy (NCBI): domain Eukaryota; kingdom Metazoa; phylum Chordata; class Aves; order Anseriformes; family Anatidae; genus Anas; species Anas acuta. The sequence goes on along the minus strand of NW_027076321.1, from coordinate 39,205 downwards.
AAGGAAGGCTTTGGGTACAAGAGAACTCCCCAGGGGAGCCTTTACGCAGCCCCACATGCAACTGGACCCTCCGGGTTCGCTGTTTCCGAGCATCCCTAAACATATCCCTAGCCGGCATGGGAGAAGACTGAAAAAACAGGCCCCAGGAAATGCGTTGCGAGCCCTTTTCGCCCATCCAAAAGTGCCCCCAAAGGAAGGCTTTGGGTACAAGAGAACTCCCCAGGGGAGCCTTTACGCAGCCCCACATGCAACTGGACCCTCCGGGTTCGCTGTTCCTGAGCAAACCTAAACGTAGCCCTAGCCGTCATTGGAGACGACTGAAAAATCAGGCCCCAGGAAATGCGTTGCGAGCCCCTTTGGACCATCCAAAAGTGCCCCCAAAGGAAGGCTTTGGGTACAAGTGAACTCCCCAGGGGAGCGTTTACACAGCCCCACATGCAACTGGACCCTCCGGGTTCGCTTTTTCCGAGCATCCCTAAACATAGCCCTAGCCGGCATGGGAGAAGACTGAAAAATCAGGCCCCAGGAAATGCGTTGCGAGCCCTTTTCGCCCATCCAAAAGTGCCCCCAAAGGAAGGCTTTGGGTACAAGAGAACTCCCCAGGGGAGCCTTTACGCAGCCCCACATGCAACTGGACCCTCCGGGTTCGCTGTTTCCGAGCATCCCTAAACGTAGCCCTAGCCGGCATCGAAGACGACTGAAAAATCAGGCCCCAGGAAATGCGTTCCGAGCCCTTTTCGCCCATCCAAAAGTGCCCCCAAAGGAAGGCTTTGGGTACAAGAGAACTCCCCAGGGGAGCCTTTACGCAGCCCCACATGCAACTGGACCCTCCGGGTTCGCTGTTTCCGAGCATCCCTAAACATAGACCTAGCCGGCATAGGAGAAGACTGAAAAATCAGGCCCCAGGAAATGCGTTGCGAGCCCTTTTCGCCCATCCAAAAGTGCCCCCAAAGGAAGGCTTTGGGTACAAGAGAACTCTCCAGGGGAGCCTTTACGCAGCCCCACATGCAACTGGACCCTCCGGGTTCGCTGTTCCTGAGCAAACCTAAACGTAGCCCTAGCCGTCATCGGAGACGACTGAAAAATCAGGCCCCAGGAAATGCGTTGCGAGCCCCTTTGGACCATCCAAAAGTGCCCCCAAAGGAAGGCTTTGGGTACAAGTGAACTCCCCAGGGGAGCCTTTACGCAGCCCCACATGCAACTGGACCTCCGGGTTCGCTGTTTCCGAGCATCCCTAAACGTAGCCCTAGCCGGCATCGAAGACGACTGAAAAATCAGGCCCCAGGAAATGCGTTCCGAGCCCTTTTCGTCCATCCAAAAGTGCCCCCAAAGGAAGGCTTTGGGTACAAGAGAACTCCCCAGGGGAGCCTTTACGCAGCCCCACATGCAACTGGACCCTCCGGGTTCGCTGTTTCCGAGCATCCCTAAACATAGCCCTAGTCGGCATCGAAGACGACTGAAAAATCAGGCCCCAGGAAATGCGTTGCGAGCCCCTTTGGACCATCCAAAAGTGCCCCCAAAGGAAGGCTTTGGGTACAAGAGAACTCCCCAGGGGAGCCTTTACGCAGCCCCACATGCAACTGGACCCTCCGGTTCGCTGTTTCCGAGCATCCCTAAACATAGCCCTAGTCGACATCGAAGACGACTGAAAAATCAGGCCCCAGGAAATGCGTTGCGAGCCCTTTTCGCCCATCCAAAAGTGCCC
>NW_027076321.1:0-32500 GCF_963932015.1 Anas acuta | reverse complement strand
GTCTCAGCCATGGGGCTTTCCAATCCCCGTGGCCACACTCCCAAATTTCCCCCTTCTTTATTGATATCAACCATTTTCTCGACACGAATTACCACTCCATATATAACAAGGTGTCATGGGATGGGAATGAGTTGGGCATCAGGATGGAATGGGGATGGGGGTGGGAATGGGGACTGGGATTGCATCACTTTCAGCCCTTAATTGCACACGGTGACGCCGGAGCCGTTACAGAGAGCGGGATCTCCGTGGGGGGGGGGGAAGCTGCAAGGACCCCCCCACACACACAGACGCCTAGCACCGTGCCACCCCCCTCGCCACCCCTCCCAGTTCCATTAAAAAAATAAAAAAATAACACTCGGGGGGATGGGGGAGGAGGGGGCACCCCCTCCGGTCCCCCTTGGTTTGTGGTGGGATGGGGATAGTCGCAGCGGGTGCCGCCCCTTCCCCCCCCCCCATTATTTCTCCCCCCGCCCAGACATCGGCCTCGCAGTATCGGTCAGCCTCGGCCCCCCCGCTGGGCGGCCACGGGACCGGGGGACGGGGCTGAGGCTGGGACCTTCCTGTTCCCGGTCCCCCTCCTCTCCTCTCCCCCCTGTCCCCCCCCCGCCGCCTCCTCGCCTCCCGCGACGGTGCCCCGAAACCGCTGGAAACCGCCCCAAAACCAGCCGAGGCCCCCCCCCCCCGGCACCCGCTCTTTTCCCGAGTCCCGAAAGCCGACCCGGAGGTGAGTGATGGGGGGAGGAGGGGATTCGTTTGGCGGGTGGAGATTTTTGGGGGATGCCCCCCCCTCGCTCTTCAGTGCAGGGGAAGGGAGAGCCCCGTTTTGCGCGGGGGGGGCGGGGGCTGGGGAGGCGCTGGGAGGGGTGGCGGGTGATGGGGGATGTGATGTGGGTTTCCTTTGTGCCTCACGGCCGGTTCCCCCCCCCAAAAGAAAAAAAAAAAAAAAAACGTGGTGGAAACTGAGGCACGGAGCGGGGCGGGGGGGACTGTCCTTGTGTCCCCCCCCCCACGGGGGTGGAACCAGCAGGAGTCCCGGCCTCCATCCGCGGGCATTTGGGGGGGGGGGGGGGCGGGCCCGGTTTGTGGCTTGGGATTTGTTCGGGGGGGGGGGGGGGGGCACTGATGCCCCGTGCCTCCATTTCCCCCTTGCTGTGTGCCAGCGCGGCTGCTTCGACCCCTCGCCCCCCCCCCCCCCGCTGCACCCGCGCCCCCCGAGTGCTGGGGGGGGGGCTGGATGAGGACCCCCTGGGTGCTCAGGGAGTGCACTGGGAGCCTATGGGGATGGACTGGGCAGTGCTGGGGTGCACTGGAAAGCTGTGGAGGGGGTACTGGGAAGCAGGGGGGGTGCACTGGGAACCTCTGGGGATGAACTGTGAGATGTTGGGGTGCACTGGGAAGCTCGGGGGGGTGTACTGCGTAAGCTGGGGAGGATGAACTGGTTGGTGTTGGGATGCATTGGGAAGCTGGGGGTACTACACTGGGAACCTTGGGGGCTCCACTGGTCAGTTTCGGAGGGTGCACTGGGAACCTTCTGGGTGCTTTCGAGTGCACTGAGCACATACCGGGGGGCACTGGGAACCTCTGGGAGTGCACTGGGCAAACTGGGGAGCACTGGGTGGTTTTCGGGTGCACGGAGCAGTATTGGTGCACATTGATTATTTTCGAGGCACACTGGGAACCTCGGGGTGCACTGTGTGGTATTGGGGTGCACTGGAATGGATTGGCCATTTTTGGGGTGTATTGGAAACACATGGGGTGCACTGGGGGGGCCTTGAGGTGCGCCGGATGCTTTAGGAGGGTGCTTGGGTCAGTTTTAGGGTGCACTCTGCAGCCCGGAGGACATGCTGGGAATGCTTGGGATGCACTGGGCAAACTGGGGGATGCATTGGAAGCCTTTGTGGGTGCACTGGGGAAACTGGGAACCTTTGTGCGTGCAATGGGCAAACTGGAAGCTACACTGGGCAAACTGGGGGCCTCCCTGGGAACCTTTGTGGGTGCACCAGGCAATCTGAGAACTGCACTGGGGACCTTTGTGGGTACACTGGGTCAACTGGGGACCACACCAGGAACCTCTGGGGGCTGCACTGCAAACCTTAGGGGCTTTACTGGGGAAACTGGGAACCTTTAGGGTTGCACTGGGCAAACTGGGGGCTGCACCGTGCAACCCGGCCCCCCCCCCCCCCCCCCCCCCCCGGGGGCTGCTCCGTTCCCCCCGGCCGCGCCCCCCGGGCTCCCGTTACCGGCCGCGGGCCCCCGCGGGGCTGCTTCTCCCCTCCCCTCCGCTCCCCGCCGCCCCCTCCCCGTCCCCGAGGGGGGGGGTCGGGGCCTCCCCCGCCCCCCGCTCCCCCGGCGCCGGCGCGGAGCCGCCGCCACCTCCTCGGGCCGGGCGGAAGCGGCGGCGGCGGCGGGGCCCGGTAAGCCCGGCGAGGGGGGGGCGGGGGAAGGGAACCGGGGAGTGGGGGGGGGGGAGGCGCGGGGGGAGCGCCGTGCCCGAGCCCCCCCCGCCCCGGTTGGTTCCCCCTCCCCCCGTACCAAGATGGCCCCGGCCGCCGCCCGCAGCGCCGCCCCCCCACCGCCACCCCCCCCCGGCCGCATCCTGCGGGGGCTGGGGACGGGGTTGGGGGCCGGTCCGTGCCCCCCCTCCTCGGTCCGTGACACCCCCCCCCCACGGGATCCGTTGTCCCCCCCCCCGGCATCCGGTTCCTCCTCCCAGGATCCTTTCCCCCCCCCACAAAATCTGCACCCCCAATCCTTTCCTCCCCCCAAAATCTCCCCCCTCAACCCTTCCACAATCTCCCCCCTCCATCTGCCCCCCCCAATCTCCCCCTCTTATTTCCTCCCCAAATCACCCCCCGATCCCCCATCTGCCCTCCCCAATCATTTCCCCCCCAAAAATTCTGCCCCTCCCCACTTGTGCCTCCCCCCCCCACCTTCGAGTCTGTGCTGCCCCCCCCAAGTGTCACCACCCGTGTCGTCCCCCCCCCAGATCTCCGCAGCTGTCTCCTGGGCCAAGCGCGGAGCCACTGACGTCCCCGGAGACGAGGTGAGGAGGGGGCCGGGGACATGGGGGGGGAGGGACACAAAGGGGTGGGGGGGGAATGGGAGGATGCAGGGGACATGATGGGACCGGGGGGGGCACAAGGGACACGAGGGGGCACAAGGGGATTTGCAACATGGAAGGGTTTGGGGTGGCACACAGGGGATTTTTGGATGGCACGAGGGGATTTGGGGTGATACAAGGGGATTTGGAGTGGCACGAACAGGTTTTCGGGTGGCACAAGGGGATTTTTGGGTGGCTTGAAGGGATTTTGGGTGGCTCGAGGGGATTTGGGGCAGCACAAAGGGAATTACATCGGTACAAAGGGATTTGAGGTGGCACAAGAGGATTTGGGGTGAAATAAGGGCATTTGGGGTGACTGAAGAGGATCTGGGGTGCCACAAGGGAATTTGGGGTGGCACGAAGGGTCCTGGGGGGGGGCCACGAAGGGCCCCTAGCCCCCCAACAGCAGCTGTAACCCCCCAAGGGCCGGGCACCTGCATGCAGCCACTGGTGCTTGCAGGCAGCATGGGGTGGGGGGCATAAGGGAGGGTTTGGGGTGGGGGTCCCATGCTCAGCCGAGGGCCTGGCGCCCCCCCAGACCCCCCCCAGCCACCCCCATGGAGCAGGACGAGCCCTGTGTGGTGGAGCTCCACGACTCGGACGAGGCGGGCATGGTGCGGAGGGTCTACATCGGTGAGGAGGGGAGCGCAGAGCCCCGGGGGGCTGGAAAAGAGCCCCGGGGGAGGGGTGGAAAGGAGCCCTGGGGGGTGGGGAGGTTCCCAGCCCCCTCCCCAGCCTCTTTGTGGCCTACAGCTGATGATGGCATCGTGAGCGACTGCGAGGACGAGGTGCTGCCACACGAGATTATCCAGACCGTCATCCCCCACAGCCCCCTGGCCTCCAAGGGCAAGAGGCGGGGGGCGGCGGGGGGCCGGGGGGCGGGCGCCGGCTCAGCAGCGGGGGGCTATGGCGAGGAGGAGCAGGAGGGCAGCGGGGGGCGGCTGCGGGGGGGCCGGCAGCGCCCTTTTATCTGCAACGAGTGCGGGAAGAGCTTCAGCCACTGGTCCAAGCTGCTGCGGCACCAGCGGACTCACACCGGGGAGCGGCCGAGCACGTGCGGGGAGTGCGGGAAGAGCTTCAGCCAGAACTCGCACCTGGTGCAGCACCGCCGCACGCACACCGGGGAGAAGCCGTACCGCTGCGGGGACTGCGGGAAGAGCTTCAGCTGGAGCTCCAACCTGATCCAGCACCAGCGCATCCACACCGGGGAGAAGCCCTACACCTGCGGGCAGTGCGGGAAGAGCTTCACGCAGAGCAAGAACCTCATCAAGCACCAGCGCACCCACTCGGGTGCCCGGCCCCACCGCTGTGGGCAGTGCGGCCGCGGCTTCGCCCAGAGCACCAACCTGCTGAAGCACCAGCGGGTGCACGCTGCCCGCAGCCAGCCCCCAGCCTGCCCCGAGTGCGGGCAGAGCTGCCGCGATGGCGCCGAGCTGGAGCGGCACCGGGTGCAGGCGCACGGCCACGAGCCCTACATCTGCGTGGAGTGTGGGGAGAGCTTCGCCAAGAGCGCCACGCTCAACCGCCACAAGCGCGTGCACAAGCCGCTCTTCGTGCACTGAGCCAGGGCGCGGGCGGGCGGACAGAAGGATGGACGGCGCTGCCTGTGCTGCGGGGCTCGGGCCCTCGATGCCCTCGGCGAAGGGCTGGGGCCCACAGTTGTACATAGCGTGGGGCCAGGGGGAGGCAAGGGCAGAAGCCTCCAGCGGGGCAAGGGGCCAGGGCCCAGCTGAAGAATAAAGTACTTTTGTTGGGGGGAAGGCGGCTGAGTTTTGTTGGGCTGGGGGGGCTCTGCTGCATCCTCAGCCCTGTGTAGGAGAGGCGGAGGGGCTGGGGCAGTTCCTCGGTTGCTTTTGGGGGCGCTCCCCCCAGCCCCGTGGTTCAAGAAGTACCAGGCAGCACTGGGGGTGTCCCCACATCTCAATTTATTCCACGCGATTGGCAGCAAGGGGCTGCCTACAAAAAGGGGAAGGGTCAGGACAGTGGTGAGGCAAGGAGCATGGGGAGGGGACACTCTGCAGTCCACACCCCTGGCCCAGCAGCGATGCAGAGGAAGGCAGCCCCCCAAGGCTGAAGGCTACGCCTTGGTGGTGGCACCCTGTGCTGCCCCCAGGGCTGTGAGCTGCTGGATCTTCTGGTTCATCATCTCCACCACAGCTGGGGGAAGAGAAGGCAGTGGGGCGGTGAGGGGGCTGTCAGGGGAACCCAAGATGGTGAGTTGTGGCGGTGCTGGCCCTTACCCTGCTTCATGGCATGCTTCTCCTGCAGTGCCGGCTGGATCTTCTCCATCTGCTTGGTCAGGAAGTCGATCTTCCGCTTGAAAAAGTCTCGGGCATCATCTGCTGTCTGAGCGAATAAAGGGAAACAGCGGCCTCGAGGCGCTGAGATCCTGCACGCCGCAGCCGGAGGCAGCCCTGTTCATCACCTGCCACCTTTTGGCGGCTACTCCGGGGCCAAGCCCGCGCTCCATGCCCACCAGTGCAGCCCCCGGGGGCGTGCAAAGGTGCTGAGCACCCCGCTGGGAGCCCCGTTCCACTCCCAGGGCTCAGAATTCAGCCTGCTTGCGCCACGGGCAAGCAGCTGACCCAATGGCCGTTGGTGAAAACAGGCACAGGAGCAGTTCCCCAATTGCCAAACCGCCCCATGGCACTCCCAGCACCCGCCCCTCACCTTCTCCACGTAGTAGCCGGTTCCAACGTCGATCAGGACGCGCTCGACATCCGAGAGCTTCCCAGGGACGTACATCTGGTGGGGGCAGTCAGGGAAAGCAGGGTAACCAGGACGGTTACACACCTCCCGGAGCAAAGCCACGAGCCGGGGCGCCAGCAGCACTGCACCATGCTGCCAGCGCAGGTTTATGCTGGATCAACGGCATCGAAGGATGGAACCGACAGCCCTAAAGGCCCCCGGGGTGTTAACGGTGTGGGGTCAGCAAAGGATACAGAGCTGGTGAGCGGCACCAGCAGGTCCTTCCCTGTGGGAGAGCAAGCAGAGACGTGTGAGCAGCAGGGCAAGGGGAGCCCCCAAGGACAGAGGTCGCTGCCTCTGTGCCCCAAGTGATTTTGAGCGAGACACAGAGCCGGCAAGGCCAGGAGGGAGGAAATCGGCCCCTCGGGGTCCCACTCACCTTCGTTGCTTTTGTTGAGGACGTTGAGGCAGTCCTTGGCTTCCACATACTTGGTCTGCACCACCTTGAGCTGGGCAATGGAGGACGAGAGGAACTCCACCTCCTGGGGAGAGAGCGCGCGGCCCAGCCGCGGGAGGGACGGCTGGAGGGGACCCCATGGGCGGAGGGGACCCTCGTGGAGCTGTGTCCGCAGGGATCCTTCTGGAGCTGGTTCTTGGGAACGGCCCCAACCCAGCCACGGGACAGCAGGGGGCGAGCCCTGGTGCCCAAGAGGGATGGGCGCAGGGGGAGCAGGAGGGGAACGGCCTCGTCCCCACACACGGCCCCCACGCAGCCTGGCCCCACACCCCGCCCCCTCTCACCCCTTGTGCCCCCCGGATTCCCCCAGGCCCCCACAGCCCCCCCCGGGCCCCTTTTTGCCCCCCAAAGCCGCCCCCCCGGGCCCCACCTGGTCGAGCTGCCCCTTGAGCACCTCCAGTTGCGGCAGGCTCAGCTCCGCCACGTTCACGGCCTGCGCCATCTTGGGCCCGGCCGTGCCCCCCCCTCTCGCCCCGCAGCGCCCCCCGGCGGCCGGAGGACCCCCGGGACCCCAAATTTCGGGGACCCGCAAAGGCAGCAGGAGCCAGGGGGTAGCGGGGGGGGCTGTGCCCACTCCCAGAAAGAGGGGAAGCCCAGGGGGCAGCACCCCATCGCCCCCCCCCCCCAAAGGCAAAAAGCTGCAGCCCCCCAGGAGGGGAGGCTCCTCTGAGCCATGGGGGGGGGGACACCAAGCAGCCCCCCCCCCGCAGGTGTTTGAGGGAAGCCCGGGGGGCAGGGGACCCCCCAGGAAAGGAAGGGGGACAAAGGGGAGCAGCACTGGAGGAGGGCCAGGGGACGCCCCCCGCTGGAAGGAAGCTGGGGGGGGCTGGGGTCGGCCTCCTTCTAAGGCCCTGAGGGAAGGGCGAAGGCTCAGGGTGGAAGCGAGATTTCTGCTCAGGAGGGGGCACAGCATCACCGGCCCTGGGGGGGGGTCAGGGATGGGATTGAGGATGGAGTGGCTTAGGTTAGGTTAGGCTCCAGACGCCCCTTGGTCCTTTCCCAGCTCGTGGTACAAGCACACACCACCCATGTTGAAGGGGAAAAGATTTATTAGCTCAGGACATCAAACCAGGGGGAATTATTTAAAATCCAACTAATTAAAAGAACAGGAAGCAGGGGGGGCGCCGGCTCTCACTGCAGGCACACAGGCAGGCCATAGGCGACAGGGGCAGCCCCGATGAGGTACTTGAGGCGGGGGGCTTGGCGGGCCTGGGCCACATAGTGCAGGAGGGGGGCACCGGAGCCTGCCCGCAGCCAGCCCTGCAGCAGCGCCTGGGTATAGCGGTCAAGGTCACGATCAGTCACGTCCCACAGGTTGCCCAGGAAGAGGGGGCTGGGAAAAAAAAAAAAAAGGGGGGGTTAGGGCCAGCAGGGCTGGGTGCCACACACACACACGCCCCCCCCCGGTTGCGTCTCATGCACGAGGTCAGGCAGAGGGAAAGAATGGGGGGTGAGAGGAGGACAAGGAGAACACTCACTGCTTACCAGCACAGGGAAAAGGCAGGGGAGGGGGGCAATAAAAAGCAGGGAGGTGGGGATGGGGTAAAAAGAAGGCAAGAAGGGGATGGGGCGAAGACTCCGTCTGCCCCCCAAAAGCCACCCCCCTCTCTCCCCGCCTCACCAGCCGGCCAGGATGTATTTGAGGACGATGCCAGAGCCCTCGAGGCGGCCACGCACGGCCAGCGCAGCGCTGCTGCAGCCGAAGAGCAGGGCCACGGCGTTGCAGTCCAGCTGGGCCATGTCTGTCCCGTCCAGCAGGCGGGCACCCGCCCCATGCCCCAGGTAGCTGCCAGGAACAGGAGCAGGGTGAGCAGGGTGAGCGCGATAGCGCAGCCCCACACGGCCACGGGCACTCACATATAGAGGTTGTGCTCCAGCAGCGCTGCCTGCATCTGCTCCTGGCTGGGGATGGCTCCTGTGACCCCGCTCCAGCCCTGCTGGCTGCAGGAAAGGAGGGGAGAAGTCATAGAAAGGGGGGAGGGAGCATGGACCCCCCTCCTCCCCGCTCTGTGCGTCCCCATTCCTCCTCACCTCTCGAACCAGCTGCGGAAGCACTCCTCAGTGCTCGGGAGGTTGTTCTGGGGGTTGAGGACGTAGAAGGTGCTGGTGGGGTTGACGCCGCAGCGCAGCACAGAGCCTGCCTGCTGAGGGGGGAGGAGGAAGGGAAAAAAGAAATCAAAAATCACGAGTCAGACCCAGCCCAGCACCAGCCTCGTGGGGTCCCAAGCCCCGCGGCAGAGCCAGGGTGCCCCCCTTCCACTCACCCTCGGTGCCAGGTTGTAACTCAGGAGGAAGCGCAGGGACGGGAGGCGGGTGACAGGCACGGCACGCAGGCACGCCATGCTCTCCCAGGGCAGCTTCTGGAGGTGCTGTGCAGGGAAGAGGAGGAGGAAGAAAGGAAGGTGAGGAAGGCGTGAGCGATAGAGTGACTGTCCGAGCTGAGGGAGAAGCAGCACGGGCAGGCTCTCACTTTATCCAGCACGAGGACGAGGGAGCCGCCAGGTGCCCGGACGTAGCTCCTCTGCTTCTCCAGGGCCTCTTGCAGGAGGAGCTGCGCTTTGTTGCAGGGCTGCGAAGGGCACAGCCCTGCGGCCAGGGTTCGCACGTCGGCAGGGGTGAGGAGGGGAGCAGCGTTGAGCAGGACCTGCGGCAAGGGGCAGGCGTGAGCCAAGGCAGAGCTCCCCCTGTGCCCTGCCCCAGCCTGGGGAGCTCAGCACCTTGAGCAGCGCCGGGTCCGAGCCCCGCCAGCCGCAGGGACGGAGCTGGGCAAAGAGGTGGGCAGCTTCCTTGGCCAGCGCAGGCTCCTGGCTGGCGGGGAGCAGCACTCCCTTCCAGCAGCCCAGCACCTCCGTCTCCAGGGTGTCAATGAGGCTCTGCGAGAGAGGACAGAGTCACAGGGGGGTCCGAGCATTCCCCCCAGGCATGGGGGGTGCCTCTTGCCTACCTTCATCCTGCGGTCCAGCTCGGAGCGGCACAGCCACCACTCACGCTTGTTGGTGCAGCTGATGGTTTCTTTCTGCTCCTTCTGGATGGTGTCGAAGTCACTCAGCACTGAGCTCAGCGGGGCCTGGGGGAGGAAGGGAGCCGTGAGCCCAGCTCCAGGCTCATCCCAGCTGCTCCACGCTTCTAGCCCTTCCCTCACCTTGGTGAGCGCGGTCGGGATGTGGATGGTGATGGGAGCACTGCCCCTCTCCAACCGTGTCAGCAGCAGTGTGTCGCCCATGGAGGAGGGCTGGATGCTCATGAGGGTCAGCACACAGATGGTCACTCCTGAAAAAGTCACCCCCAGACCTTCAGGAGAGGCCAAGGCATCAGGCAGCACCCTCCGGGGCTCCACTTGGATCAGCCCTCACCTGCAGGGATCTGCTGCAGCTGCTCTCTGAAGCTGTTGAGCTCCTGGGGCCCCAGACCCGTGGGGCTGAAGCTGAAGAGGTTCTGGAGCTCAGTGAGGTGATGGACGCGCGAGGGAGCATCCTGCAGGGAGAGCCCTTGGAGCTGCTCAGCCGCAGCTGCTGCCGACTTCTTCTTCAGTTTGCTGCAGAGGGAGAGGTGGGGGGGGGGGGGGGGGGGGGGGAACGTTGCTCCAAACCAAGCCCTCCAGGGCTCTAGGTTTGGCTGAGCCCCTTCCCCTTCTCAGCAAAGCTCCAGCAACAGAGGCAGGGAGGCACAAAACCTACTGAAGCTTCTTGTGGATGACGCTGAGCAGCTGATGGCGCATGGTGATGGAGACAGACTCGGACAGCAGATAGGCAGTGGAGACGGGGTCCTGGTCGCCCGTGGCCAGAGCCAGGAGCTGGCAGAGCTGGCTGTAGAGCGTGCCAGGCGGGCAGTGGCTGATGCAGTTGAAGGCAGCTTTCAGGAACCCGCAGGCAGTGTCCAGCAAGGAAACATCTGGAAGGGGCAAAGAAACACCACCAGGATCAGGCAGCGAGCACATGGCCACCTTGCCTCTCCCTCTGCTGCTCTCCCCTCCACTTGGAGGGTTTTTGCCCTTTTAAGACACGCTTCAGCAGAGGTGGCCCCAGCGTTGCCATTTGCCTCTTCCCACCCCGCGGTTCCCCACTCCCGCTCACCTTCCACAGCCTGCAGGGCAGTGGTGAGGGCATCGAGGCACAGGGGTTTCCCGCTGCCCGGCCTCCCCCCCGCCGGGACGTGCTCGGTGGCCTTGCGCTGCAGCACCTCGTGCTTCCCATCCGCAACCTCCTGCCTGCGCCGGGGCGGCTGGATGCTGCCTGTGGGGAGAGACGGAGCCGTTTGGTCCCCAGGGCTGGGGACAGCAGTGAGGTGACAGCTTAGGGCACTTGAAGGCTCCCAGCAAGCCCTTGTTCCACAGTTCACCTGTGGCTCCCTCTTCTTCCTCGCAGGATTGCGAGAGCTCGAAGCTGTTGTCAAGCTCCTTGTTTTCCTTATCCTCCTCGATGGTTCTCAGAAGCCCCCGCTCCTCCTTGGCTCTCCTGGCTGGAGCCCTGCGGGTCACCTGCTGCCTCTTCTCCTCTGTGCCCGCAGCCCTGTGCCCCCTCCGGGGCTGGGCGCTGCTGCTGCTGCCCTCCGAGGAGCTCAGCTGGCAGCCCTCCAGCGTAGGGAGCAGAACTCTCCGGCAGTGGGATGCTGACTGCAGCGACCTGTGGCTGGGAGCCTGGCTTCTGCCGCTCGCCGGAGTCGCCCCCGGCTCGGGATCCTCAGCGTCGCTGTCATCGCTGAACAGCACCTGCAGCGGCGGGACGGGGATGTGGCAAGGCTGCAGCTGCCTCTTGGGGCCACTTCACCTCCCTCCCCGCTTACCGGCAGGTGAGACCTCGACCTCTGGGCTTTGGGCGCCTTCAGGAGCTGGGTCTTGCTGAGCGGCGGCGAGGCGTCTTTGAACACAGTGAAGGGAGCCCCCCGGCCCCGTGCCTTGGTGGGGGTACAGACCTGGTGCAGGCTGCTGGGCACGGCCGCCGGCAGGAGCACAACAGAGGACACCTCAGCGTCAGAGTTGCCCAAAGCACAGGTGTTGGTGGCCCCCGCCGCGGCCAGGGGCTTCGCTCTCTGGTTCTTCGCTCTGGGTCTGGGCATGGGGGCTGCTGCGCCCCCCTGGGCACGGGTCCTGGTGGGGGGACAGGCTCTGGGGCGCAGGGTGCGAGGCGCCACCGCCGGCTCAGCCTTGGAGTTGCTGAGCGCGGGGGCCTGGGCGGCATCCACCCCAGCTGGGAACTTGGCTCTCGGGGTCTTCGTCGCTTTGGGTTTGGGCAGCGAGGACGCTGCCGGCGCCACCTCGCTGCTGCCCCTCCGGGGCTGAGCCTTCTTCTTGGTGGGACTTGGGGGGAGAGGCTGCTGAGCCCAAGCAGCGGGGAAGACGGAGGCCATGGAGCCACCGCACTTGGTGGCCAGGCGGCAAATGGTGACCGTGGCTTTGGCAAGCAGGATGCTGGCCCTTGAGACCTCGAGGCTGGGCAGGTGGGGTCTGCAGGAGGCCACGAAGGACAAACCGGCCTCCAGCTGCTCCAGCAGCTCCCTCTCGGGCTGGGGGCTGGCCAGGCTGTGAAGGGCCAGCGTGGCGTAGCCGGTGGCCACCAGGTCATCCAGCAGCCCCAGCGTCGGAGCGTCTCTGCCGCTGCCCAGCTTGTCCTGCAGCAAGGTGGAGAAGCGAGCGGCCACAGGGCCGCAACGCCGCAGGGTGGCCAGGAGCAGGCCCAGCCCCTCGGCCGTACTGCCCGCTGCCAGCTCGCCCTGGGCACAGGCAAGCAGCCAGCGGAGGCAGAGGGCCGAGAGGGCCAGGTCAGAGCAGAGGCAGCAGGGGCAGGCAGCAGGGTGGGCAAGGAAGTCCAGCCTCCTCCTCGGCTTGGTTTCCAGCTGCGGAGAGGAGCAGAGCGCGGCCGCCTTCTCCTGCCTGCTCACCACGGCCACAAATTCCAGCGCGGGGCCCTTCAGGAATCCCTCGTCCTCCCCGGGGGGCTCAGAGCTGGACTCCTGCCGCCTCCTGCCCTCCAGTCTGCCCTTCCTGGGCAGGATCTTCTTGGGGCCTCGCTGCTCCTTGGCGGTGTCAAACTCTGCAGGCAGAGCAGTTGGAGAAGGAGTGCGGGCTGCTGGTGCCACCCACAGCTTCTACTGCCCAGGAGGGCCCTGGCTGCGGCTCCACCAGCACGGCCGGGGGCTCACCCTGCTCCCAGCCCCGCTCCCAGCCTGGAGCCAGGACTCACCGGTGCCGGACTCCAGCAGGAACAGCGCCCGCTGCAGGTCCACGTGGCTCAGCTCCAGGTCGTTCTGCTGCAGCTCCAGCTGCGCCTTCAGCACCAGGAAGGAAACGCACCTGGGAAGGGGGGAGGACAGCCCTCAGAGCCCCCCCGCTGCCACAGCTCCAGCGCCGTGCACCACGGAATGAGCTCGTGGGTGAGCTGGCAAGGACACTGCCACCAGGGAGCCCCCCGGGGCCACCAGGTAGCCCCCTGGGGCCAGGACCAGTGCCACAGCCGCCCCCACCCCCAGCCATCCCACGGTCACTCACCACCGGCTCGCCTGCAGCCTCGTGGCCAGCCTGATACCCTCCAGGCAGAAGGCTTTGGCCCTGCACACCACCTCGGCGCGGCCGAGCAGGGCCACCAGGCACTCCATGCAGCTCAGCAACTCAACCAGCATCTGCCACTTCTGCAGCACGTTGTCCCCTGCGCCGCAGGACACGGGGCTGGTGACCTGCACTGCTCCCCCCTAGGGGGGGATGCACCCATGTCACCGGTGCCTCACCACAATCCACGAACTGTGCCTCTGCAGCCGGCTTCTGGGAGCCCAGCACGTCGCTGCCCACCAGGAGGAGGAGGATGCTGCGGAAGAGCTTGTAGGCTTCATCCAGAGCCGCCTCAGGGGTCTTCGGCCCTGCACCAGGACGGCCGTGGGTGACGGGGCTGTCCCCCCAGCACCCACCCCCAGCCCCCAATCAAATGGGGCTGTTTCAGGGGACAGCCACGCTTATGCAGGGCTCCAGCGGCTCACCCTGCGTGGAGATGCGCTGCCTGAGCTCTGGCGAGAGGCGGCTGGGTGGCAGGCTGAGGTAGAGAGCAGTGAGTTGCAAGACTTGTGCTCGGAGCATGTACCACACCTTGGCCGCCTTCTGCAGAGCCGGGTTCTGGAGCACCTCCAGCAGGAGGGCAAGGCCCTCCTCGACCTGCAGGAGGCAGCAGAGAGGGGAAAAGAGGCACCGGTCACCGCGTGGAGCATCTTTGGGGCTAACGCGGGCACAGGCCACCAGCAAAATCGCAGACAGAGCTGCCGAGGTCTCCTCTTGCCCCCTAACAGCACACACGAGGCAGAAAAGGGTTTCTGGGGAGACTCACCCGGTTGCTGGCGCAGCACATCTGGCTGCGGAGCACCAGGCAGGTTTGCTGCAGCAGCAGGTAGGAATCGCTGCTGCTGTCGGCGTCCTGCAAGCAGGACTCTGTCTCCGCCAGGAAGAGCTGGAAGCCAAACAAGCCGGCGTGAGGGCTGGGGCTGTGGGGAGCAGCCGAGCTGCCCTCCCTCCCCGCTGCTCCCCTGCGGGCCTTGCCTCGGCGTAGCTGTGGCACTCGAGCTGGAGGAGCAGTTTGGTGACCTGGCAGAGGGCGCCTGCCATGCCCAGCCTGTCCCCAAGCGCGCGGCACAGGGCTCGGACCAGCAGGTAGCTCTCTATGGCTTGCAAAGGCTGGGGGGGAGAAAAACCCACGGGTGCGTCGAGGGACAATGCTGGGGGGAGGCCGCTGCCCCCCTGGGCAGCCCCAGCAATGCTACCTTGGCCATCAGCCTATAGAGAGCCGCCATGATGTGCAGGGAGGCCACGGTCTGCTCGGGGCTGCGCACGGCTGGGACGCCCTCGGAGGCCAGGAGCTGCTTCCACAGGGCCAAGGCTTCGTCCAGGCTCTCGGAGCGGGCTGAGGGCACGCCACGGGGCTCAGCAGCGGCACCAGGACACGGGCAGGCATCTCCCAGCCGGCCCTTCCCTCCCCACACCTCCCCTGAGTGGTGCGTAGCTGCCGACCAGGTCGACCCACAGAGGGGAACCCCGCTCCCACCCCAGAACTGGGTGCTCCGGAGGAGCCTTTTCTGCTGCGCCAACAGCCTGAACCCGCCACGCTCACCCGACTCTGTCGCCAGGTTGAAGAAGATGCCTTCGTACAGGAACGTCTCCTGCGGCCCCGCCTCGTAGTCGAGGTCGTTTGGCTTGAAGTCGTCCAGGTTCTTCTGCCCCTGAGCCTTGGCTCTCTGCTCCCTCGCCATGCCCTGCGGCAGGGTAAAGGCGGCAGTGACGCTTGGGGGGCACTGTGGGGCCCCCCGGGGACGCCCCCCAGCAGCTGCGGGGTCATGTCTCCCCACGCACCTCCTCCAGCTTGGACTCCAGCGTGCAGATGTAGAGCCAGAGCAGAGCCTGTGCCCGGTCATCAAGGAGCTGCTCCTGGTTCTGGGCACTCCTGGGCACCGCCTCCAACAGCCGCAAGGCTTTGTGCACCGAGTCCAGTGCAGAGCTGTTAGAGAGAGGGGTTAAAACACAGCCTTCCACCCCAAAATGCACCTGAAGAGGAGGAGCGGGCATCACCAGCACCCGAAACAGCCAGGACCCCAGACCCTTAAACCTTGCCGAGGGCCCTCAAGAGCCCCCCCCAGGGGGGCCCGCAGGGACGGAGGAGGGGCTCGCAGGCGTGGCAGCGCGCTCACCAGTCCGTCTGCCAGGTGGATTTGTGGTAGCACAGGAGCTGCGCCAGCTCCATCAAGCCGACGGCGCGCTCGTGCAGGCGGCCGCTCTCCTCCGAGCAGATCTCCAGCAGGTCGCAGAGGACGTTGTAGCGCTCCTGCCCCGTGTTGGCAGGGATGGTCTTGTACGCCTTCAGCTCCTCGAAGAGCATGGCCACCAAGGTCTCTGCATCCAGGCAGCGCCCCTCCAAGGCTTCCTTCAGGGTCCTGGGCGAGCGGGGGGGGGCTCTGAGTGAAGCCCGGCTCGGCAATAGTGCTTTGTGAGAGCCCCCCGAGGCACCCCCTTGTGTGGGGCAGCGCCAGGCTTCCCTCACCTCAGCCGCAGCTCCTCAGCTCCATGCTTCACGGCGTCGGTTTTCACTCGGACCCAGAGGAAGACGGGCTCGGCCAGCAGCTCCCCAAGGCGGCCCCGCAGCGCCACCAGCCACTGCACGGTGGAGGCCAGGGCGCTCTCCAGCCGGCCCAGCTTTCGGTAGCTCTCCACCTGCAGCCTGAAGCATCTGTGCAGCTGCGGGAAGAGCGCAGAGGAGCGGCTTCAGCGCCCAGGCTGCCTGCCGAGCCCCCCCCGGGGGGAAGCCAGCCACTCCCCAGCTGCTCCTTCACTCCCCCGGCACCGGGCCACAGCTCAGAGCCTTCGGCCCCCTTTGGGCCGAGAACGGCAGGACTCCGCTCACCCTTTCGTGGGGGATCTCGGGGTATTTGTAACAGTCTGTCGTCTCCAGCATCCGGCAGAAGAGCTCGGAGATGGAGCTGGCCTCCTCGTGAAGGTTCTGGTTGTAGAAGATGTAGGCCAGCTTAAACGTGCACAATGCTGTCGCAGGGAGGAGAGAACCGTTAAAGATGCGCTGCAAATTCCAAGTGCCCCCCATCTTCCTCACCCCAGCCAGGCGCCGCAGGTGGCCGAGGAACCCTCTCCCCCATCGGTGCCGCCCAAAACGCCTCTGAGGGGCCGGCAGCGAGCTGCGCAAGGGGACACTGACCGGTGGCATCGAGGTGCTTGGCTTGCTTGGTGTCAGGGAGCCCCTCCAGCGCCTCCAGCATCCGGGCCACAATGCCCCGGCAGCCCGATGTCAGCCGCTCCAGCTCCGACCACCCGGCCGCCTGCAGGGGACACGCTGGCTGTCAGGGACTGCGGAAATGCCCCTGGGGACCCCCCAGGGACCATCCCTGCTGCTACCGGTACCTGGGAGCACTGGAAGGTGTCGCACGCCATGTTGGTGAAGAGCTGGAGGCTCTGGAAGAGCAGCTGCTTCAGCGCTAGCCTCTGCTTCGTGCCGTCGGGGGGAACCTGCAGAGGGCAGGAGGTGACCACGCAGCCCCTGGCAATGTTACAGCCCCCCCCCCCCACTCCAATTAGCGGGGGGACCCTCATTAAGCGCTAGCCCTGCTCCCAAAGCCTCACCCTCTGCAGCAGCAGGCCGAGGACATGGCAGTGCCCCTCCACGAAGGCGCAGAGGCCGAGCACGTCCTCGCGGCTCAAGGGCTGCCGCGGGCTCCTCTTGCTGTGCTCGCCCAGGGGCGCCGCCACCAGCTGGCAGCCCTCGGCCAGCAGCCGCAGGAGACGCTCCGAGGCCTCAGCCGCACCACCCAGCGCCGCCGCCGCCTGCGAGAGATGGGGCTCCGCCGGCCTCAAGCCCTCGGCCAGCACCCGGCTCAGCCTCACTGCGGCCTCCAGGAGGTTCAGGGGCTCGCCCAGCGGCACCCTAGAGCCGTGCAAGAAGCGGCGGGCGTCCTCCGCCGCCGCCTCCGCCTCGCTGTAGCAGCCAGCCCTGCAGAGCTGCCGGCACTGCTCCAGCGCCAGCTCGAAGCAGCAGAAGGCCTGCGGCAGGCCGGGGGGTCGCGGCGCGTCCTGGCGCAGGGTGAGGAGGCAGGCCGCGAAGCACCGGCTCCGTGAGGCCGAGACGGGCACACGGGGGGCTTCAGAGAGGATGGCGGCGGATGCCTGGCGCGCGGTCCGCGAGGTGAAGAAGGGCGGCTCCAGCGGCAGCACGGCGGCCTCCTCGTTCTCCAGCAGCAGGAGGAAGTGCAGGGCCTGCAGGCGGCCCCCCAGGCCGTCTGCCTGCTTCCACAGCACGAGGAAGGCGTACTGGGCGATGGACGTGAAGTCTTTGCAGGGGGGGCCGACGGGCCGGAGGGTGCGCAGGCGGACGAGGAGGAGCTGGGCTGCTCGCAAGCAAGCGGTGCCGCAGCCCCCCGCGGCCGCGTTGCGCAGGAGGTGGTAGAGGATCTTCTCCAGGTAGAAGGGGGACGACAGGGCAGGTTCCGAGGCCACGTAGCCCCTGAAGGCCACCTCGGCCAGCCCCAGCAAGCTGGCGGCGTGGTCGAGGCAGCCCCCCGGCTCGCTCCCCGGCTTCCCCCTCGGCTCCCCCCCCAGCTCGCCCAGGCGCTGCACGCAGGCTCGCAGGATTTGGTCGCACACCAAGTTCTGTGAGGTGGCCGGCGGCCTCCGGGGACAGGAAAGACTTTTCTGGAGTTGGGGGGAGAGAGGGAAAGAGAGTTTTGGCCCCCCAGCAGGGGATCCCAGCCCTCGTGCAGCACCGGGTGCCCCCCCCACAGCTCACCGACAGCTCCGCCAGCAGCGCCTCTGTGCCCTCCCTGCTGGCCGTATGCGCCACAAAATCAGTGCCCTCGAGGTGCTTCATGTCAGCCCTGGGGGGTGGGGGGGGGGGGGTGAGGGGGTGCTGGTGCTCACAGCCCCACACCACCCCAGTCTCCAAAGAGGCCTACAGAGCGCCCCCCACCCCTCACTCCCACCCCCAGGCCCTGCAGGACCCCCTGAGCCCCCCCAGCCCCCCGAGTTCCTCAGCCCCCTGAGTCCCTCAGCCCCCCTCCAGCCCCTCGACCCCCCCAAGTAAGTCCCTGCAGTACCCCCCGCCCCCCTCTGAGTCCCTGGGCCCCCCTGAGTCCCTGCAGCCCCCCAGCCCCCCCCCGGCCCCTCGCCCCCCCCGCTCCTCAACCCTCCGAGTCCCTGCAGCCCCCCCAGAGTCCCTCGGCCCCCCAGCCCCCCTGCTCCCTCCCAGCTCCTGCAGGGACCCCCCCGGACCCCCAGCCCCCCCGCCGAGTCCCTGGGCCCCGCCGACGCCCTGCAGGGCCCCCCCGAGTCCCTGCAGCCTCCCCCGAGTGCCCACCCCCCCCTTATTTTAGCCCGCTCCCCCCCGCGCCCACTCGCACAGCGCTATCGCTTCTCGCAGGCAGAGCCGCGGTCCCGCCGCGCGCCCCGTCCAAATCCCGCGCCGCGGCCAGTGAGGGCGGGGCGCCCCGCGCGGGGCACGCCGGGACTTGTAGTCCCGGAACGGCTCCGCGGATGCGCGCGGCGGGGGGGGGGGGGGGCTCCGTGTAAGGGGGAGTCGTGTATGGACCCCACGGAACCGGGGAAGGCTTGGAAAGGCCCTGTGTAACTGGGGGGGGCGGCGTGTAGGGACCCTGTGTAACTGGGGGGGCAAACTGGGACCCCATGCAAAGGGGGGGGCAGGTGAGGACCCCTGCAATGGGGGGGGAGTTTGAGGGGTTGGGGGGGTGCCTAAGGGCCTAAGGGAGGGGCTCGCGGAGGGGGGGCCCTCTGAGAGGTGGTCCGGGGGTGGCCCTTGTGGCTTGGGAGGGGGCTCTGAGGCGGGGCTGGGGGGGGGGTTCTTTGGGGCTCCGGAGGGGTGTAGGGCTTGAGGCTTGGTGGGGGGCATGTGAGCAGACCCGGGGGGGGTGGGTTGGGGGCCCTAAGACCTGAGGGGGGGAGCTGGGGAGGGCGTTTGGGGGGGTCTGGGGGGAGCTGTGAGCGCTGAGGGGGCTGCGGAGCGGTTCTGGGAACTGCCCCCAAGCTGCAGGGGCTGTGGCAGGGCTGTAAACTGGGGGGGTGTGGGGCTGTGAGCACCAGCACCCCCTCACCCCCCTCCCAGCCCACCTCACCCCCCCACCGCTTGCTAAAAGTCAAATTTGACACCTGACAGGCCGGCAACCGAAGGCCGTGCGTTGCCTGTGGGCAGTGGGCAGGCTGTGGGCCTGGAGCACCCAGTGCCCTGCTTTCAGCCAGAACAGGCGTCACGTCCCCCCCAGCAGCTGTTAGGGTGCCGCGTTTTGGGCCTGGGGGTGCAGCAGGAGCTGGGGGGGGCCAGAGCCAGGACAGGCCAAGCAGACCCCACCTGGCCAAAGGGGTATTCCGTACCATCCGGTGGTGAGGGATTTGTTTTTGTCAAGGACAAGGTCTGCGTGACTGCTAATCACAACAGGTGGGGTTGTTTTCGTGCAGTTGTTTGGCTGAGTGCTTTTGCCTGATAATCCTGTGTGAGACGCTGTCTGCCCCCGTTAAGATCACTCGAAAAGTGAGGCTATTCGGGCACTAAAATGGAGCATGATCTGGCCGGACTGGTGTCTGTCGTGCTTGTGGCCGTGCTTCCTGTGACAATCTGGGGTCATGCTGAGCAATTCTAGGGGGGCTGGGCAGAGAATAGACCAACCCCCACCTCTCTACAGCCTCCTTTAAGGTACCTCTAGAGCAATAAGGTCGCCCCTGAGCCTCCCATATCCAGGCTGCACAACCCCAGCTCCCCCAGCTGCTCCTCATAAGATTTGTTCTCCAGCCCCCTCACCGTGGGTCCCTTCCAACTCGGGATATTCTTGGATTCTGTGAAAGAAAGTCAAGCAACCGACAAACCGTGCTGTGTGCCCAGCAGGGGCACTCCTGCCTGGGGACTGCCCAGCACCGTGAACAAAACCCCAGCTTCGCTGAGAGCCTCGCCTCAGCCCATTACTGGCTACGGAATGGCTCTCACGCAGGGAAAGCACGTGCAGAAACGCTTTATTTTATTGAAAAAGAAGAGAAGGTGAGGGGCGAAGGGGTGCGCAGGGGGCCCTCACCCTGCGGCGCTCCGTCCCTGTGTGCTTCCAGTGCCGTCCCCGGCAGGACGCCAGGGTGGGGGCACCACAGGGGTCACCAGCCGGGGGGGCTTTCCCCCTCGGTCACCGCGGCACCCCCGGGACCCCCTCCCGCATCACAGCTCGGGGGCGTCGGGCTGGCCCTGGGGGAGTGGCAGCCGGAGCTCGGTGTCGTGGCGGACGACGGAGAAGAGGCCGACGACGGCGAGCAGCGCCAGCAGCATGAGGCCGCAGCAGGCGGAGAAGATGCTGCGGGTGCCGGGCCCGTGGTCGGCGCCGTGCAGAAGCAGCAGCCCCAGGCAGGCCAGCAGGTTGAGCGGGACACGGCACCAGTTCGTCACCCCCGGCCGGTCCTTCTCCGGGATCGCCTTTGTGAGAAACAAAGCCATGTTTTTTTGCAGTAGAGAATTCCTTATCTGTGCCCCAGGGGATTTGTGGAGTTATAACATGGAGAAGCAGAGAAGCAGAAGCAGATAAGCGGACAGTGGAAGACCTCGCTGTTCCAAAATAAGGTGGAAGCTTGAGACAAACAGGATGAGCAGCATGGGAACAGTGAAACAAAGATCCTAAGTTCTCCAAACGTAGGAAAGGAGAAATGCAAGGGTTGAAAACAAGAAAAATGGTAGATGTATGGTATAGAGGAGTGTCAAGCAGCTTGTGAACCTGCGGTACTCAGCCACGAGGAAACAGGGGAGGTGATGGGGTGTCGGGGAATAGGGAATAAAAGGTTAGGCTTTGATAACTAAAATGCACTCCTAATTGGCAGGACAGCCACCGCTGCAAGCGCAAATAAAATAGCCGCACAGAAGAGCCTGTCTGAAGAAAATGATTTGAGATTTTTCTCGCACCTTGCGCCGCAGGAAGCCCATGGCAGGGAAGTAGAGCCCACAGGAGAGCTCGAGGAGCAGGAAGGCCACAAAGGACTCGGCTGGGCTCTCCTGGCTGGGGTTGGTGGAGAAGGCGAGCATGAAGAGGGAGAAAAAGCCCACGAGGACGGAGAGCGAGAGCACGTGGACGGGCTGCAGGCGGTACCTCGGGGACACGGCCAGGCGGTACAGCGAGGCGCCCACCATGCTGGCCGCCATGAAGCTGGAGAAGACGATGCCCAGCGGTGGCCCGTGGGGGTCCAGCACGGGCGTCCAGAGGAAGACGAAGATGTAGATGACGCTCTCGAAGAGCGCCTGGACGGTGCCCAGCAGCAGCACACGCCGGTCCGCCACCAGGCGCCGCAGGCCGTCTGCGCAGCTCTTGGCGAGCGCCCGCTTCTTGCCGTAGTTCTCGTCCCAGTCCTTCAAGGCCACGGCGCCCGCCAGCACCAGCAGCGGGATGGACGCCACGAAGGGCGCCACCGGGCCCAGCCCCAGCCACTCGGCGGCAGCGTTGGCCACCACCCCGGCCCCCACGGCCAGCACGTGGTTCCAGAAGGCCGCCTGCGAGAAGGTGGCAGGCACCCACTCCGCCGGGAAGTCGTGGTGCTCCACGTGCTCGTGGACGTACCAGGCCTCGAAGGCGCAGAAGAGCAGCGCCGTGGACAGCCCGCCCAGCACCCTGCCCGCCGCCAGCACCAGGTAGTCGCGGGACAGCTTGGTGAGGCAGCAGGCCGAGTAGGTCAGCGAGAAGAGCACGCACGACGCCCGGCGGCCCAGCGCGTCCACCAGCGAGGCGGCCACGGGCCCGAAGAGGACGCTGGAGGCGAAGCCGCAGACGTACAGCACGGCGATCTGCGTCTCCACGAAGCCGTAGTGCTGGTACAGCTTGTACAGGTACGGCCCCTGCAGCCAGTCGGCGGCCAGCGCGGGCAGGTAGCCGCGCAGGAAACCCCGCTGGAAGCGGGCGAAAGCCGGGTTGGCGCCGGGGGGGGCGGCAGCGGCGGGGGGGTGCGAGCGGCGGGCGGCCAGCTCCAGCCCCAGCGCCGCCGCCAGCAGCAGGGCGAGGGCGGTGTAGGCGGCGAGCAGCATGGCGCGCCCGGCCCCGCGGGCATCCCGGGGGTGGCTGCAGGGTGTGGGGGGAGAACAAAGTTGGGGGGGCAAAGTGGGTGATGGGGAACCCCCCTGGGATGGGCAGGGGGCTGGGGGGCCATAGGAGGAGGCCCCGGCCTGGGCACACGGTGCCCCCCCCCCACCCTCCGCACCCCTGGGTGGCTGCGGGACTGAGCCCCGCACCCCCTGCTGCCCCCCCCCGCCCTATGGACCCTCCCCCAAGCCCCCCTCCCTATGCACGCCCCTGCTGCCCCACCCCAAACACCAACCCGCTGCCCTCTCCACCCCAAAGGCCCCCCCCACACCGTTCACCCCCTCCATGCCCCTCCCCGGCCCCGCCTTCCCACCCCGTGCACCCCCCCGGCCCCCTCATACACAGCCTCCCATTGACCCCGCCCCACAGAGCCCCCCCAAGGCCCCCCAGGCCCCCCCCCAGAGCCCTTAACCCCCCCACCCCCCCGCAACCCTCCTAAAAAACCCCAGGGCCCCCCCCAAAACCACCAGAGCCCCCCCCCCGCCCCCCTTCACCCGCCCCTCTGCGCACCCGGCGCCTCTCACGCACCCGCTACCGCTTGGCGCCGGCCGCCTCCGTGGGCGCCGCCATCTTGGCGTGCGTCACATGACCAGGGCCCCGCTCCCGCCCCGCCCGCAGTGGGTGATGCTGGGTGGCCGTGCGCATGCGCGGGCTCAAGGAAGGGGGCGAGCCCCTCGCCGCGCGCGCCACGTGGCCGCCAGGTCACGTGGCATGAGATCACGTGGCAGCGCTCAGGGACTGTCGGAGGCGCTCGGCTCCGTTCGGCTCCACTCGGGGTCGCTCGGCACCGCCCGCCCCTCCTGGGCCTGGTGTAACTGCCCCCCTCCTGGTGTAACTGCCCCCCTCCTGGTGTAACTGCCCCCCTCCTGGTGTAACTGCCCCGACCTGGTGTAACTGCCCCTCCTGGTTAACTGCCCCCCCTCCTGGTGTAACTGCCCCTCCTGGTGTAACTGCCCCCCTCCTGGTGTAACTGCCCCCAACCTGGTGTAACTGCCCTGACCTGGTGTAACTGCCCCTCCTGGTGTAACTGCCCCCCCTCCTGGTGTAACTGCCCCCAACCTGGTGTAACTGCCCTGACCTGGTGTAACTGCCCCTCCTGGTGTAACTGCCCCCCTCCTGGTGTAACTGCCCCTCCTGGTGTAACTGCCCCCCTCCTGGTGTAACTGCCCCCCTCCTGGTGTAACTGCCCCGACCTGGTGTAACTGCCCCTCCTGGTTAACTGCCCCCCCTCCTGGTGTAACTGCCCCTCCTGGTGTAACTGCCCCCCTCCTGGTGTAACTGCCCCCAACCTGGTGTAACTGCCCTGACCTGGTGTAACTGCCCCTCCTGGTGTAACTGCCCCTCCTGGTGTAACTGCCCCCCCTCCTGGTGTAACTGCCCCCAACCTGGTGTAACTGCCCTGACCTGGTGTAACTGCCCCTCCTGGTGTAACTGCCCCTCCTGGTGTAACTGCCCCCCTCCTGGTGTAACTGCCCCCAACCTGGTGTAACTGCCCCGACCTGGTGTAACTGCCCCTCCTGGTGTAACTGCCCCCCTCCTGGTGTAACTGCCCCTCCTGGTGTAACTGCCCCCCCCTCCTGGTGTAACTGCCCCTCCTGGTGTAACTGCCCCCCTCCTGGTGTAACTGCCCCCCCTCCTGGTGTAACTACCCCCAACCTGGTGTAACTGCCCCCCCCGGGGGCAAACACCTTGCACAGTTGTCCCAGCCCCCACACAATTGCCCCATGCCCTGTGCAGTCGCCCCCAGCTCTCCTCACCCCTAACCCCGTGCAAACGCCCCCCCCCCTTGCACGCCCTCCACCCCCCCGCCCTGCCCGTGCCTCAGTTTCCCCCGCACTCACCGGGGTCCCGGGGGGGGGGTCCCCGCGCCCCCCTCACTTGATGCTGAGCCGCGGGCGGCAGGGCGGGGGGGGGCACCCGAGGGGGCAGCGGGGGCAGGCTGCGGGGAGGGGGCAGCAGGGAGGAGGGCGGCAGGGGGGGGGGCAACAAGGGGGGCGGCAGCAGGGGGGGTGGCACCAGGGGGGGTGACAAGGGAGGCAGCAAGGCGACGGGCAGCCCGGGGGGGGGCAGCAGGGGGGGTGGCAGCAGAGGGGGGGGCAGCAGCAGAGGGGGGGGCAGCAGGGGGGGTGGCAGCAGAGGGGGGGGCAGCAGGGGGGGGGGCAGCAGGGGGCGATGGGACACGGGGGGAGGCAGCAGGGGGGGTGACAAGGGGGGTGGCAGGGGGCTGAGCAGGGGGGGCAGCAGGGGGGGGCGCACTGGGGGGGACAGGGGGGGCTGCGGAGCCGCTGGCCGCGCCACGCCAGCCCCATGGCGCTGCCCCCCCCTGCCGGTGGGGTATTTATAGCCTAAAGCCGGCTCAGCCGGGGGGGGGGGGGGGCAAGGGGGGGGTTCACGTGGGCGCTCCCACGCGTGCACGGGGCCGGGGGAGGCAGCGGCACCCCCCCAGCCCCGTCACGGGGGATGGGGGGGACATGGGGGTGGGGGGACACGGGGGCATGGGGGGGGCACGGGGACCTGGGACCGGGACACTCGCCCACGCCCGACCCCCCCCCGGGCACGCGGCTGCCGCTGTTGCACACGCGTGTGCAAGGCGCGTGGCTGACGCCCCTCCTCCCCCTCCTCGCGGGGCCTCGGGTAGGGAGGGGATGGGGGGGACCCCCCCGAAGGGAGGGGGGGGGCGATGTGGTCATGGAAACAATTTGGGTTGGAGCCGCCCGAGCTCAATGGGGGCTTTGTTCGTGCTGCGGCGCCAGGGCCCCCGGGCGGGAGGTGCCGCCGGCCCCCCCCCAGCTCTGCGGCGTGCCACGCCTCGGCGGGCCCCCGGGGGGGGCGTGTAAAGGCGTGCAACGCCGTGTAAAGCCGTGCAAAGGCACGCGATGCCGCGCGAGCCGTGCAAAGCTGTGCAAAGCCGCTCACAACGCCGTGCGGAGCCGTGTGTGGCCGTGCAACGTGGTGCAATGCCACGTGAAGCCCTGCAGCGCTTTGCAACGCGGCGTCAAATGCCGTGCAAAGCCCCGCCGTGCCGTGCAAAGCGGAGCAAAGCCGTGCAAAAGCTGTGCAAAGCCACAGCTGCCCGTGCAGCACCAGGCCCCGCGGGGCCGTGCTGAGCTGAGCCATGCAGCACCGGGGGGGGGGGGCTCCGTGGGGGGCAGCCCCCAAGCAGATCGCGGCTGCACTGCCCCTGGGTACCCGGGGGGGTGAGGAGGGTGAGGGGGGGCTGCTGGTGCCGGGGTCACACCTGGTGTGTGTGCAACGTGCAGAGAGCACACACACTGCAAGGCACGGCAGGGGTGTGCGCACGCTTGTGCGTGATCACATGCGTGTGCATTGCTCTGTGTGTGTGGTCCTGCACAGCTGCACGCTCACGCATGGTGATGCGCATGTGCAGCATCGTGCATTGTGTGGCCTTGCATGTGGGCATGCTTGCACACTCGTGCGTGCCCACACGGGCTCCTGCGGGCTCACAGATGTGCACCCTCACTTCTGCACTACCACCAGAGTGCAAAGCCTTGCACACATCCATGCCCCCACACTTGTGCACCATCCTCACACACATGTGGCCTTGCACACCCATGCACACTCACGGACCTGTGCATGGTCTGGCATGTGCATGAGCTTGCACACTCTCGCGCACACCCCCCCAGCCCCACAAGGCCTCATGCGAGGTCCTGTGCCCCCCGGCGTCCCCTGGCCATGGGCGTAGGGCCCGGTGCACGCGCAGGCCGGCGTGACAGCCCGTGCCCCAGCGTGCCCCGTGTCCCGTGGTGCCCTGGGAGCGCCCGGGGCCCTTGGCGTGCCGCCTGTGTCCCGTCGTGCCCTGGGAGTGCCGCGGGCGTTGGCGTCACTCCCGGCTTCCCAGCGTGCTCCAGGGCGGGGCAGCGTGAGCAGGGAGGCCTCGCACGCGCGTGTGCAAGGGGCCTGCTGCAGCTCCACCCCCCCCGACCTGACTGTAGCCGGTGTGCAAAGCCTCACATGTGCACAGGGCTGTGGCTCTCAGTGTGTGCTGCTCTCCATCACCTTGCACACGTGTCCCTGTGCAAACTTTGCACCAACCCCCTGGGCAGCCCTTGCACCAACACTTTGTGCAACCCTTGCGCCAAAGCATCCCCATGCAACACTTCCACAGCTCCCCCCAATCCCTCCCCGTGCAGCTCTTGCACTAGCTCACGCCTGTGCAGTCCTTGCACGGAACCCCCCTGTGCAATCCTTGCACCAAGCCCTCGTGAAACCTGTGCAACACCTTTGGCACATGCCCCTTGCACTAACTCACGCCTGTGTTGCACTTCTGCAGAAACACCTTCCTCGTGCAAGCCTTGCACGCCCCTGGGCCCCCTTGCACGGAGCCCTGCCGTCCGCTGCCTCCAGGGTGGCCCTGTGCAAAGGTGTGCAAAGTGCAGGAGCGTGCAAGGGCCGTGCACGGGGAGGGGGCGTGTCCCAGTGCCCCTTATCCATGGGGCACTGCCCGGGGCCTTTAATTGGGGCCTTAAACTGGGGACTCGGGGGGGGGGGGGGCACTGCAGGACCCCGTGTCCCACCCCACGTCCCCGTGCCCCCATCCCCGTGCCACACACCGTGTCCCCCCCCCCCCCCGGCCCCCTGCCCCCTTGTCCCGTGTCCCCCTGTCCCCGGCTCCCCCTGACCCCCCGGCCCCATCCCTGCCCCCCCCCTTTTACCCCGGCCCCCCCCGGCCCCTCCCCATCGCCGCCCCCCCGCCCGTCCCGTCCCATCCCCGTGCCCCCCCCGTGCACCCCCCGTGTCTCCCGCTCCCCCCGCCCGTCCCGTCCCGGTCTCCCCGTGTCCCCCCCGCTCCCCCCCGTCCCGGTGCCCCCGCCCCGCCCCGCCCCCCCCCGGGGCGGTCTCTCCGCGGCTCCGCCGTGGCGGGGCCGGGGCCGAGCGGGGCCGCGCCCGGTGCCGGTGCCCGGGGCCCGGTGGCGGCGGGGCCGGGGCCGCTCGGCGGTGCCCGGTGCCCGGTGCCCGTTGGCGCTGTCCCGGTCCCGGTCCGGCCCCGGCCCCGATGCTGGGCTGCCTGGGGGCGCTGCCGGCCCCGCGCCGGCTCCACGACGTCACCAACCGGCGGGGAGCGCTGCCGGGGGGGCGCCTCGGTGAGCGGGGGGGGCCGGGGGGGGGGCGGCGGGACGGGGAGGGGGGGGCAGGGGGAGTGGGGGGGGTGGGGGGCAGTGGGGGGCTGACGGGGGACGAGGGGGAGTCGGGGGCTGTGAGTGGGAAGTGCGGGGGGGGGTGAGGGGGGGTGAGGGTGCGTGTGACAGTGGGAGTGGGAGTGGGAGTGGGGGGGGGTGAGGCTGGGCGTGGAGGGGGGGTAAGGGTGGGGGAGGGCGTGAGTGGGTGGGGGGGAGCGGGAGTGAGCGCACGGGGTGAGGGGGGGTGAGCAGGGGGTGGGGGGGAGCGGGGGGGAGTGGGGGTGACAGGGTAAGGATGGGGGGGGAGTGGGGGTGACGGGGGGGGTGAGCGTGAAAATGACAGCGAGGGTGGGGGGGAAGTGAGGGAGTGAGGGTGAGCGAGGGGGTGAGTGTGTAAGGATGGGGGTGGGTGTGTAAGGATGGGGGTGAGTGTGTAAGGATGGGGGTGAGTGACTGAGCGGGGCTGTGGGGGTGTGAGGGGGGTGTGAACAAGTGTGTGCGGGTACGAGCCCGTGAGTGAGGGCGAGTGTGAGCTGTGAGCGTGAGTGGGAGTGCGAGAGCGTGTGCAGGTGGGCGGCTACACGTGAGTGAGGCCATAGGTGTGCAACAGGGCGAGGGTGTGCGGTGGTGCGAGTGTGCAGCGCCGTGAGTGTGATGGTGCACGAATGTGTGATGGTGAGCGACGGTGTGAGTGTGCAACGGTGCACGAGTGCGTGTGGCTGAGCCGTGCTGGCTGCGGGTGTGCGTGCGTGTGCGTGTGCGTGCCGGGCGTGTGGGCGTGAGCGAGCGTGCCAACGGTGCCTGTGAGACGCAGCCGGGGTGTGTGGGTGTGACAGCACCACGTGGGGGGCGGGCTGCGTGCCTGGGGGGGGGGGTGAGTGTGCAAGTGGGGGGGTCAAGTGTGCAAGCACAGGGGGTGAGCGTGCAAACGCCGTGGGGCACTGGGTGAGCTCGGGGGGGGAGTGCACATCTGTGGGCGTGCATGGGGGCAGCACGTGTGCAAGGTGGGTGTGCAAATCCGTGCGGGGGTGTTCACAGCCCCGAGGGGGGCACCCCCCCCTCCCGTGTGCCCCCCCCCCATGTCCCAGGGGTGCCCAGACTGGGGGGGGGGTGAGATTTGTGCCTGACTGGTTTTGGGGGGGGGGTCACGGAGCCCCCGGCTTTGGGGGGGTAACGGGGGGGGCTGGGGAGATTTTGCGGGGGGGCTCCCATTGCTGCCCTCCCCCCAGAAAAAAAAATCCCAGCCCCACTCATGCTGGGGAACGCGGCGCTGTTTTGTGTTGTTGTTTGTTTTTTTTTTTTTGGTGGGAGGGGGGCTCGGGGCTGGGCCCCCCCCGCTCCATGGGCAGGGCCCCCCCCCCCCGCCCAACTGGTTCCAGTCCCGCACTGGAAGCCGCCCAGTGCTGGCTGTCCGCCGGCTCCATGTGGCACTTAACCCCTGCGGGGCCGCCCCAAAACGTGCTGCCCCCCCCGGACACCCCCCCAGAGGTGTGGGGGGTGGGGGTCCGCCCGTTTCCCCCCCCCCCCCCCGTTTTAATATTTGCTCCCACCCAAATCACCAACGGGCGCTGTGCTCCGTGTGCTGGGGGGGATCCTGCTTAATCCCGGCCCCCCCCCCAAAAAAAAAATAGCACAACGGGGCGTGCCCCCCCCGGGGGGGGCAGGTTTCGGGGTGTGAGCGCCTGCGTTGCCCCCCCCCCCTCCGAAAAAAAAAATAATCACAGCATCCACAAAAAGGGGAAAAAATGCTGCTGCCTTTGGGGGGGGGGGAAACTGAGGCAGGGTGGAGGGGGATGGGGGGGGCCGGGGGGGCACCCAGATATTTCGGGAGGTGCTGGGGGGGGCCTTTGGGGTGCCCCCCTCACCCGATTCCCCCCCCGGCCGTGCGGCGCCTGCGCGGGGGCGGCGCTGGGTGTGGTGCGTGCCTGTGGTTGTGGCGGGGGGGGGGCAGGGGGGGGCCAGCGGCTGGGGATCGGCAAACAACCCCCCCCCCCTAAAAAAAACACCCCCGTAAAACCTCTCTAAAGAGCCCCCTCCCAAAAAAAAACACCCCCCCAAAAATAAAAAAAACAAAAAAATCCACCCCCAACTCCCCCAACCCCCCACAAAGACCCCCCCCAAAAAAAACACCTCCCCCCCGAAAAAACACCCCCCCAATGCCCCATCACCCCCCCACCCCCCTTCTCGCCCCCCCCGCACCCAGCTGGGAGCGTTTTGGGGCCCGCCGGCCCCGGGCAGGAATTTCCTCAATTTCAGCAATTTCGCCTTTTTATATTTTTTTTTTCCCTTAAAAAAACCGCCGGCCCCCCCGCTGCCCCCCCCCTGCTTGCGCACAAGGGGCCGCGCCCAGACGCAAGCGGGAAAAAAAACTGACCCCCCCTAAAAAAAAAAAAACAAGTGCCCCCCCCGGGTGCAGGGGGATTGGGGGGGGGCACAGGGACAGGGTGACATGGGGGGGGTACACTGGGACACCCCCCCCCCCGCGTTCTTTCCACAAGGGGAGGTGGCACTGCCTGGGGATCCCCCTGTCCCCCCCCCATCTGTCCCCTCCCTCTTTACCCCTCGCCCCCCTCCATCTCCCACTGTGTGTGGGGGGGGGGCACGCCCCCCCTCTAGGGCCTGTGCCCCCCCCAAAGTGCTGCCACCCCCCCCGGCTTGTTCCTCAGTTTCCCTTTGAAGCAAGCAGGACACTGAGGGGGGGGGGGGGGGGGCAAAAATCCACCCGCAGGGGGGCTGTGTGAGTGTGTGTGTGGGGGGGGGCTCAGCCAGCACCACGCTGACCCCCCCCCCGTGTCCCCGTGTCCCCCCAAAAGGCTTGGAGGCGCCGCGCAGCCCCCCCCCGGAGATGGTGCCCGGCTCCCCCCCCTCGCCGCCGCCCCCGCCCCGCGTCTACAAGCCCTGCTTCGTCTGCAGCGACAAGTCCTCGGGGTACCACTACGGCGTCAGCTCCTGCGAGGGCTGCAAGGTGAGGGGGGGGCACACCCCCCGCACGGACACCCCCCCCCCCCCCCAGGCTCCTGACCCCCCCGCAGGGCTTTTTCCGCCGCAGCATCCAGAAGAACATGGTGTACACGTGCCACCGCGACGGCCGCTGCCACATCAACAAGGCCACGCGCAACCGCTGCCAGTCCTGCCGCCTGCAGAAGTGCTTCGACGTCGGCATGTCCAAGGAGGGTGCGTGGGGCGGGGGGGCACCTAAATCAGAACCCCCCCCCCCCAAAAAAGCTGGGACACCCCCCGCTCCGCACCCCCCCACCTGCAGCTTTCCCCCCCCCCTGCTCTGCCATCCCCAGGGTGGGGTCGGGGGGGTTGGTTCTTTATTTATTTATTTATTGGGGGGGGGGGAGGGACGTGGCTTTTTTTTTATTTTGGGGGGGGTGTACTGTACTGAGGGGGGTGCCTTGGTAGCCCCCCCCCCCCCCCCCCCCCAGGCCACGCTGTGCTATATGTGGATATCCTGCTGCTGGCACATCCTGTCCCCGCGACCCCCAAGGGCGGGGGGGAGGAAACGCAGCCTGGGGACGGGGTGGGAATGGGGGGCACCCCGCGACCCCCCCCCAACCCCCCCCTCCCCAAAGAAAGCCCCCACCTCTGTTACCCCCAGCAGTCACACCACACCGGGGTGGGCGCGCTGGGGGGTCCTGCCATGCCCCACAGCCCACCCCATAGCATCACCGCGCCCCCCCCGCGTGTCCCCCCCCCTTCACCGCATGTCCCCCCCCCCGCAGCCGTGCGTAATGACCGCAACAAGAAGAAGAAGGAGGCGCGGGGGGGGGGCGGAGGCGGCCGGGCGCGAGCTGAGCCCGGCGCTGGAGGAGCTGATCCAGAGGGTGCGCAGGGCGCACACCGAGACCTTCCCCTCACTCTGCCAGCTGGGCAAGTACACCACGGTGAGCCCCCGCCGCCCTGGGGGGGGCAGCGGGTGGGGGGCCCTCCCCCGGTAACCCCATGCCCCCCCCTGTGACCCCGTGCCTCCCCTGGTGACCCCATGCCCATCCCCAGTAACCTCGTGCCCACCCCTGGTGGCCCTGGAGCACCGCGTGCAGCCAGAGCCAGGGATGCAGGGGGGGGGCAGTGACCCCCAACTGGTGACCCCCTCCCCCGGTGACCCCCCCCAGAACTCGAGCGCGGAGCACCGCGTGCAGCTGGACCTGGGGCTGTGGGACAAGTTCAGCGAGCTGGCCACCAAGTGCATCATCAAGATCGTGGAGTTCGCCAAGCGCCTGCCCGGCTTCACCGCGCTCACCATCGCCGACCAGATCACGCTGCTCAAGGCCGCCTGCCTCGACATCCTGGTGCGGGGGGGCGGGGGGGGCACGGGAATCAGCGGGGGAGGGGGGTGGGCGCTGCCCCCCCCCAGTTCCCTGTCCCACAGATGCTGCGGATGTGCACGCGCTGCACCAGGGGGGTGTGCGATGAAGGGTTTTTTTTTTGGGGGTGTCAGCGCTGACCCCCCCCATTCCTCCTCCCCCCAGAGGCTGCAGATCTGCTCGTGCTGTGCCGGGGGGGGGGGGGGTGCAATGGGGGGGTGTTTTTTGGGGGGGGTGTCGGCACCGACCCTCCCGCACGCTGTTGGGATGTGCACGCGCTGCACCGGCGGGGGCCGTGCAGTGGAGTGTTGTTTTTTTTTTGGGGGGGGGTCAGCGCTGACCCCCCCGCTCCCCCCCCCCCCAGATGCTGCGGATCTGCACGCGCTACACCCCGGAGCAGGACACGATGACGTTCTCGGACGGGCTGACGCTGACGCGCACGCAGATGCACAACGCCGGCTTCGGGCCCCTCACCGACCTCGTCTTCGCCTTCGCGGGGCAGCTGCTGCCCCTGGGCATGGACGACACCGAGACCGGGCTGCTCAGCGCCATCTGCCTCATCTGCGGCGGTGCGGGGGGGTCAGGGGGGGGGCTGAGGGGATGGGGGGGGGGGTCGCAGGGGGCCGGGGGTCACAGGGTCTCAGGGGGTGTGGGGGGGCTGTGGGGGTTACAGTGAGCTGCAGGGGGTGTGGGGGGGGGTGAGGGGGGGCTGGGCGGCGGGGGGGGGGGCTCAGGGGAGTTGAGGTGAGACGAGGGGGGGGGGGCTGGGGGTTGTGGGGCGCGGTCCTGCAGGACGCGGCCGTTTTTTTTTTTTCGGGGGGGGGGGGGTTGGGGAGGGGGTCCTGACGCCCCCCCCCCCCCCCCCAGACCGCATGGACCTGGAGGAGCCGCAGAAGGTGGAGCGGCTGCAGGAGCCGCTGCTGGAGGCGCTGCGGGTGTACGCGCGGCGGCGGCGGCCCCGCGAGCCCCACATGTTCCCCCGCATGCTGATGAAAATCACCGACCTGCGCGGCATCAGCACCAAGGGTGCGCGGGGGGGGGGCGCGGGGGGGGGCACCGGGGGGGGGAGGGGTAGTGGGGGGGGGCGGTGTGGGGGTACGGGGGGGTGGTGGGCGGGCCGGGGGGGAGGCACGGGAGGGCAATGGGGGGGGGCCACGGGGGGGGGGCAGGGGGG